>NW_008609284.1:4821-13531 GCF_000691845.1 Merops nubicus
CCTTTCTTCCATCCTCAGGGTTCATCACACTTTCTGGAAACAACTTTGGAAAAGAAGCTCAGGTCTCGCTGCTCTGTGCTACAGCAGGACAATGCACCCCACATAAGACAGCATCATTGTTAGGGGAAAGAAATGTCTCCATCTGGGATGCAGCATTTTTAACTGATATCTAATCACATGTATTCTCAGCCAAAGAGCACTGGGCCTGGAAACTCTGTAAAACCTTGAGGACTGTAGCTCTTCTAAAATTATTCAGACATTAGATATTAACTACTAGCACATCAGTTAAACCCCTCTGATCTTGACTCCACCATTACCATGACACAGATGCCCATCGATACATAAGACCTGATGATGGCAAAACTCCCACTATTCACACAACCAACCATGTAGAACTGCTTATGGCGCAGCTGGGAACTCAACTCCTGAGCAGGGAAAAAAAGCCACCAGTGACATCTCAGCAGGTTGGAGCTCAAAAGCCTAGCTCATGCTAACATGACTCCACAGGTAACCTGTAAGAAGTCTGTAAGTGGTATCCATAATACACTGAGAGCAGCCAAAAATCCCAGCTGCACTTGAGGCAGATGCTACCAGGAATTTTGGGGGTTGTTGTACCTAGAAACTAACATCCAGGAGTCAGAAAAGGTGCTGCAGAATCTGAGAAGGCTCATGCTGGCTGCAGTCAACATTAGAGGTAGAAGGTGCTTCTGTTGATGCCAAGGGATGTGAATGTGGTGTGTCTGAGCAGGGAATATAGGCTGTGGGGTGGTAGAATTCCTCACTTAAAGTATCATGGCAGTCATGTGCCATGTAGATATACCTGCTGCTGGTCGTCGAGCTGTCTCTGGGTTTCAGCCTTTTGGTAGGGTAGATCCTATTGGGAAAACAAAGTAGCCAGCAGTGGGGGTGGGGTAGAGGTGATTATTATGGCAACCGATCCCAAACTCTTCCATCGTTGATACACTGCTGGTTATGAGCCATGCAAATAAATGTAGCTTTAAGCTACACGCAGAAGCCTCTGACTATCTGTAGCAAGAATGTCTACATTGCTGAATGAAGCAGTCTCTGGCTGAACAACAGCTATTTCACAGACCAAAAGAGGTGAACTGGGTAAATGCACTAACATTTCTGTGAAGTGTGGTCTTACAGTTACTGACCAGTTAAAATAAAGAGTCCTAAAGGTGTCACTGAACCTAAACAGAACAGCAAAGCAGAAAGTCGTTGGGTGACTGCATTGCTTAGGAGAAGCCTGGGCTCTCTTTACCACAACATTGCTAAATATCTCCAACTTAAACCAGCACTTCTAAGTGCAAATGCACAGGATTTCCAAGGCTCACAGTAACCAGAAGTCTGCAATGCTTTCAGAAAAAAAGATAATTAGTTTGAACTACCTTTCTGATCAAGGAGAAAACTGATGAGGTATTTTTACTTCCTCTTTCTCCTTCACTCTGTAAAATAATTGCTTTTAGTACTTAAAGTTTTTTTTCTTCTATCAAAATATAAAAAAGTACCACATGACAACATGTTGGAAAATATCCATCAGTTTAAAAGACAAACATGCAATTAAATTATTATTGGAGTTTTAAATGTGAGTCAACTAAAAGTACACAAGTTTTAAAGGACTATGGGAGAGTTTATTCTTTCCTCCTTTGAAGACCTAGATGTTATGTAGTGTATTTTAAGAATAATAGTCTTTTTACTTATCTGTGAACTTACATAATAAAGAGGGCGCATTCCAAACAAGGAGACTGACCTCATAGATGGCTTTAGCTATCTGCCTGTCCCCAAAATATATATGCTCTTAAAAAAATTAATCACTGCAACCTCCAGCATTCCTGGGTTTTGCTGTTCCCTCTAACAAACTCCTTGGGTTCCCGCTTGCAGCATCAAAGCCCCCCAAAGCCCCCTTCCAAGGAGGTCACTTTTCTCCCCACTCCTGCTCTAGGCTCTGCTGGGGCTGGTACAGAGTAGCCATCACACTGTCACAGCTGGTAAACAGAAGTGATGGCACAGCTGGGATCCTGTCCTCTTCACTGCCTTAACAACTTCTTAGAAGTTCACCTGAGACAGAAAGACCAGGGCTATCCTCTTTGCTGTTTGCATATGTTAGACCCACATCTCCAGTGTACTCATGGATTATGCACAGTGAGATGCTCTGGGGTAAGATTCCTCAAGCATTCTGGTTGAACTCATTGGTACCATTTTGTGTGGGGTAAGTAACAATAAGTACAACTTAGCAGCTATTCTAGATAGCTCCCTTATTACTTGGTGTATTTCACTGAACTTACCCAAATCATTCCCATTTCTGGCTGCTAAAGTGCATGGCCCAACACTGAGTGGGAAAGGACAGCCCATACAAGCTCTAGCCACAAAAAGACCAAAATCCTAAACAAAATCTTATTTTCAGCCAAACCCCCACACCTAATATTTGCCCTGAGTACAGAGGGAGCCAACAGGAAACTCTTGACCCAGGGATTTACGTGGATTTTAGGCTTCTTAAACCTGGACCTAAAGTGCTGCACTCAAATCCTACTTTGGTTCACAGGAGTCTTCCTGCAGAGGTTAACCCCACGAGCACAGGAGTGGACCACCATCACACAGGGGAATGTAGGATGAGAACAGTGGGCACAGCTTTTCTGTGCTTGTCTCAGTTGCTGCTGTGCTTTCCTGTGGGTAGAAGGAGGTATGCCAGCAACTAGATTAAAAGTCATGATTCCCTTAAAATAGGATTTCTGAAAGACATGAGGTCCCTGGTACAAACAGAAGAGAAAAGTGGGTAGAAATGAGTAATATCACAGTCTGGCTACCCACAACAAAGATCGCTGTCTGATATTAGGCAGCGATGTGGAGCCTGCATCTGTAGGAGTAGAATGCACTGTACTTTAAAGACTCCAGGGAGATGTTATGGCTGCCTGATTAGAGGATCTGAGAGGCAGAAGACATGAAGTGCCTGTTAGATACTTGCAAAACCTTGTTTTGCTATGAGAGTGACCCAATACTAGAAAAAGGCCCATGGAGGTTGGGGAACCTCTATCCTTGGAGACCTGATTGGACACATCCTTGAGAAAGGTGATCTAACTAGACCTGCTCTGAGCAGGAGGTCAGAGTCCATGAGACCTTTGGACATCCTTTCCCAGCTGAATTATTCTGTGATTTTCTGATTTTGTGATTCAAGACACAGAGAACCTGGATGGGATGTGCCTTCTATCTTTGCTCAGTCATTGTTATGATCCCTCTCTGAATATGTAGAACATGCAAGTTATTTTTAGTGTCCACATACACAAGTGGACAATCTAGACAAGTTCATGGTTTAATTCCTTTAAATAAAATCAGTGGAATTAACTCAGAAAATTTTTATTTCTGACCTTCTTCAGCCACACCCAAGCTGATGCAGACACACAAAGCTTCATGTTCTCATTTGCTCCCATTCTAAATTAATAAAATCCTAATTATAGGAGCAGGGGAGCGTAATTATTTTTAACAAATTAAAATACTCCATCATGTGCTTTATGCTCTTTTTTTCTAAGCAGTTGGTTTTTTTTCCCTTCTCAATAATGCTTTCCTCTGAGCATGCTAATGACTCACTCACTAATGATACAATTGCCTTTAGTTAATCAATGCATTAGCTGCCACAGACAGTGTCAAAGTGAAACCAAACTCATCATCTCCTATTATGATTCATCCAGTGAATGTTAAGCAGTGAAAACCTTCACTACAAAAGGTGTGTCATAAGGTAGATTTCACCCAGATACCTTTCTGTTGCAACTGTCATACCAAATTCATCTTGAACTATTAATATTTGTTCTCCATAAATAAAAAATTCCTCTGTGTTTTCTTCTCATCTGCAGAGGGGAACAGTTACAGTTACACAATTGGAAAAGAGCCTAGCCCTCTATAAAATGGAACTAAAAAGTTATCAGTTGAATAATTTAGACAAACATTATATAGGGCATGCAAGGAAATAGGCTACAGTAGAAAATTTTGGGGAATTATCAATTTACACATCAGTATTGTCAAGCCAGTGGCTGGAATGGGGGGTCTTGATCTCAATTCTCTCAGGATTTTTTTACTACAGTTTAGGTATCACTTTTTGCAATAATTTATCTTTTCTAAACATTAGAAGATATTTGCTTTGGATTGCAAGAAGCCTGGACAACCCTCCTGTCAATTTTGAAGTTTTCTTCCTCTGGCAGAATGTGGCGGGGACAACAGGCAGGTACTGACACCTTGTCTTACTGTCAAGGTAGACAGAGGATGTGGAAAAAAGCCCACAAATCAGTGAAGAGCTGACTGAACTTTTACCATCTGGTTTACTTGTTATTATTTCTATAGGTGGATTGGCAAGAGATCGTTGATAGCAGAGAGCAAAAGGGGACTCATGATCGAGTGTGAAAGTACAGAGACACCTGGTGTCAAGGAGAAGATAAAAAGAAGTGGTAGTCATAGCACTGCTCTGGTGTTCCCCAGAACACCTCTTCCACAGGAGAAGGAAGAGGGATGTTTGGGAGTTTCAGGAAAGGAGCCTTTGCATTTGCAACCCCAGATCTGAGATGTACCTAAGAAGAACAATTTGAGAAATATACTCATCATCTTTTTCTCTTTGTGAGGCATGCACAAGAATTTCAGAGAACCACATTTCCAGTGTACTCACAAAGCACACCAGGTATAAATGCCAACTGTTGTGGTGCTTTCCTTTCTTTGTATGTGTTTTCTGAGTCATTTAAAATCAAACCCTCAAGTCAGAAAAGTAAATCTAGCTTGACAAGTAAACGCTGCATTTTACTATAGGATGGATTAATTTCAAACTCTGTTTACTTTGCCAACATGAATCACATAGTAGTGATTATTATTTGTTGTTAATTTCAGATTTTGTTTTTTTTTGTTTTACCCTCTGCTGGTGTATTTGGGACACGTTGTGCTGGACTTCTCATACACTTCTCCCATTGAAATCTCCTTTTGACCCTAATCTAGGGCAGCAGGATAGATTGGCTATGAGTAAAGACATTGGGATGGAGGATACAGAAACTTTTGAGGATGTTTTTCTTTTCAGTCTCCCATGAACTTCATTAGTTATAACTAAAATGAAAGTAGTAAATGAAATGTAGTGGAAACAGATCAAGTTAAACACCATTGAATGTTTCTTCTGAGAGGAATGAGAAAGGTAGTTTAGGAAGCTTAGGAAGAATATGAGCACATCAACTAAAATTCCTCTGCTTTCATTATTTTTGGTTGGTCTGGAGTAGAAGGTGGAAAGAAAGATTATAGGAAGACCCCCTTGAATTTTCTAGGAAAATTAGCTGTAATTACATTTTTTACTCAGTTTGATTTATAGTCCTTAAACAATATCTGATCGAATATGTATGCAAAGTATCCCTCCTGACAACAGGCTTGTAGAACAAAAGTGTATGAGACAAGATCACAGCTTCAGAGAAAGAGTAAACACTGCAAGCTACCTCTTCTGAGTTTCCACCTAGTAATTAATGGAAGATGATCCACTTCCTCCAATCTGTAGCACAAAAGCTTTCACAGTGATTATCTTCCACCAGACTTGATACCATTTAGATGCACACTACTGACAAAGCATGAAAGAGTCTTACCACACAGATATTGAAGGAGATCTTCAGCATTTTAGGCAAGTACAGTTAATGCAATAAAAGTTTTCAACTTCTGTGATAATTTTCAACAGAAGGTACTAGAGAATTAAAGTTCTTCAGGTAGGAAGGCAATTTACACCTGATCTCATGGATCTCAAGGGTACTGAGAGAACAAATATATATATAGATATAGTTATTTTTTGTATACAATACAATTACATATATTTTTAATATATTTATATATTACAATTTACAAGTATAAACCACCTTTATTACTCAATTCTGCCTGAACTTCCATAGAAAATCTTTTTTGTAACTTATGGAATCTTGCAAAATACAAAAAAACCCCAACACTGAGGGACTTGTTGACAGAGTGGCCTCTTGAACAAGCAGAGCCTTTTGAACAGTCTTTTAAAATACATATATATGCTCCATGCAACAAAGGAAGTCTTACACATTACTCGCTCACGTTTAAAAAAAAAAGTCTGTTTAGAATGAAGAGCCATTATGAGGATTGTGTGGGACACATTCCTCAACAATTCCTTTTTCTTTATTCATCTGCAGTATTTATAGGAGCATTTGGGTCACTAAAGGTTTACTTCCATGCCACATTATATGTTTTCACACTCACAGCTCCAGTGTTACCTGCCTTTTCTGGGCCTTATGAGCAAACAGGTGAAGTTCTGCCCCTCTGTACCTGCATGCATGAAGCGGTTGGGTTTTCCAGCTCAAACGGGAATGACACCATCAGCTTTTGATGTCAGCTTCCAAGCACTGATAAAAGTCTCACAGATTTTCTTTACCACCAGGCTGTGGTGCAGTCAATCGGTCAATCAGTCAGTCAACCTTTCTCTCTCATTTAAGGCAAAAACTGTGAATTTTAGGGCAATAACATAAAAGGTTCATTCCCGTCTTTGGCCTATGGTGGTATGAATGCTGATTAATTCAAACCAGAAAATACACAGCTAATTACCTCACTGCTGCTTGTTGACATAATTTCCTGTTTGCAATCTAAATTATTCAAGGATAAAAATAAACCTGTTTCCTACTCAGATTTTTTTACAGCTGAATTGATACCAATGTTTCTCTTGTCCTAATCCTCCTTGCCAAAAGCCAAACAAAAGCCCTTACTGAAAAAATGATGCATAATAGAGAATGCTGCATGGTAAAATGACCTTGCCAGGAAGGTTTAAGAGGGGTTGACCTTGCTCAGATGAGGAAAGTGCATAGAAACCATTGTGAAAGAATTCATTTTGTGCAAACAAACTTGCTAAAGTAAACTTTCCAGTGTGCTCTCACACTGCATAGGTAGTGACCATTGGTTAGTCCAAGGCTTGCCACATTTGCAAGAGCCCATTAGCCAAAGGTGAGGGCTGTGGAAACATGCTGGTGAGATGTAAGACTCATGGGAACTGTGACAGATTCAAAGCCAAGGGAGTGACCACTAGGAGGTACTGGGATCCAGAGGACGAAGCCCCCAAAACCAGGCTTTTTTGAAGGGTTTCAGAAAGGGCACAGAGTGAGAGGCATCAGGCATATAAATGCAGGGGTTTAGGTCCACAGGTGACAGGTAGAAACTACTCTGTTCTCCCCCACACTTGGAAACAAATAGCTTTAATTAAGCCAAAACAAATACAATCCTCTCAGATTAAAACAACCTAAACAATTTGATGATTCATTCAACTGAAACAAAATATGTTCTGTGTAATTGAACTCCTTTCAATTTTGTTTTCTAGTTATGCTTTTTTTCTAAACCAAAACTTGTTGTTTTGAATGAAACATCAAACCGTTCTAGTCCAACAGCATTCACATGAAGCATTTTGACATTTTTAAGACAAGACTTTGTTTCCACATCCCTTTTTTGTTGTTGTTGTTGTTGTTTGTTTGTTTGTTTTTGTTTGTTTTTTTTTTAACTCTTGAGGCATTTTACATATTGATGTTGCCTGTGGAGAGAATATCAGCATAACTGACCCATTTATAGATGAGTTTTCTGAGGTGCATCTGAAGCTGTTTCTGAGGTGCTAGTATACCATAGCACTGAGGGCTGTATAAATGTGTATATATGACACACAAATAGATTTAGAGAGGAACAAGACAAAATTCATTAATCATTACTATACAGGACCCTATGAACACAACTTTCAACAGCAAATTCTTAAACTGCAGATTATGAATGCTCGGAGGATATGCTATGGAAAGGAGCACATTTTGTTTCACTGTTGCTTAGAATCTAACTTTAGAGCTAAGTCCAGCAGCAGTCCTGGACAAGAGGACACAGAGAAATACTTTATGCTTACAAATCCATTGGATTATATTCAAAAATATAAAGAAAATGTAAACGTGTTTATCTATTCATTCTGCCATTCTGCACAGCAACACTGTAGAACATATATATTTTAAGGATTTTTAATATTTATATATTAAACTATTGACATGCATTTAATTATTAAATCTTGCATAGTAAATATTTAATTATTAAATTATTTAAATACAAGTATAAAATATTTAAATAGGATTTCAGTTCTATTGATATTATAATTTCCCCCCTCCCTCATAGAAGCCTACGGTGTTTCAGCCTGCCTCTCAGAGGCAGGTTAGAGCTTCAAGGAACAGCAGCAGGGGCAGCCAGCACCAAACTCTGTGTAAGGCTCCCTGGGGTAGCCCCTCACCCCAGGTCTCCTGGTGGCATCTCACTGTGCTTGTCTTAGGTTGGAGAGGTAGACACCGCCCGTACCTCTGCCTGTGTCACTTGAAGACATTTCTGCCTTCTAGCACCCATTGGGACTGGGAAATTATTTAGGCTACGCAGGTCAAATGTTGTTCTGATGGGCTGCTGACTCACCTGCAGCATCTCCAACACCCTGAGAGGTCTGCTCTGCTCACCTTGCTCTCCTGACCCCCAGACACCTCAGAGAAGGTCTCTGCAGTAATGAGAATCCACTGGAGTGCATCTTACCTTCCTCTCTGTTTAATTTTAAACTACACTTACAAAACATTGCCTTCGTTTTTTCTTTTTTCCTCTTAATTTCCTTGTGATTTTATATCCTAATCAAAGCACTTGTGAATCCCCCACTGAGCTATTGCAGTGTTGTAGGAGCTGGAAAAATTATAACTCT
>NW_008609284.1:13562-64036 GCF_000691845.1 Merops nubicus
CTAAAAAATAACAAAGGAACATCACTGATCTTTATTGCTAAAATAAAACCAAGAAAAACAACTGATGGTATAAAATCTTGCATGTGATACACTTTCTTATCTTTAATGTAGGATTTGCATTTGTGTCACAATTTGCTGTTCAACATGTGTCTGACTTTCTTCCTTTGTAATTGAGTTGGCTGAGCAAACTCCAGGTATGCCACTCTTTGCATTTGTTACTTTTGTGGGTTTTTTTTGCTTTTTTCTCTCATTTACTCTAATGCAGAAAATTACAGTTCTGCATATTACTGAATACCTTGCAACACTTCTGTTTTTCTAAAACCAATTTCATTTGGTTTTTGAATGCAATCATCAAGGTTTACTATGGCTACAGTACTGCTTGGTGTAAAGATGAACATACAAGCCTAGATGAGTGATCTTTGGAATATATGAAACAAAAACATGACTAAATTGCTACCTATAATCTGCTGGGAGTTTAGATGACAAGGGTACAAGTCTCTGAAAAAGCATGCATTCTGAAGTGGAGCATGTACCCAGTTTAATTCCTTTAAAATATAGTCAGTGAAGCAAAATCCAGTTCCCCTGGAAGTCAGAATTTTTTTATTGAAGTAGCAGCATTATAATTATGATGAAGGTTGTCATACTAGTATAAAAATCTGCATTTCATTCCCCCTTCTCAGGAAGTTATAAAAGATTCTTCTAAATTGCAATTTACTGATTTGCTGTCAAGGATCTTAGCCAAAAATATGGACAGCAGGGGACTTTTTCACAGCATTCCCAGGAGGACAAGCAAAACTCTTAAGAGGCGCTGTGTAGACATCTCAAGGAAAAGTAAATGTCAGAATTTGCAGATTTGTACTTCTTTGAAGGTCTGGAGCTTCAGAGCACATAATGCTGCAGCATAGCTGTGCCTGAAAGCCCTGCTGAGGGAAATTAAAATTGTTTCATAAGTTATTGAGAACAGATGCAATAAGAAAAGAGTTTCTGTCCCAGGGAACTTCAGACCATGTATGTGATGAGACACAATAGACAAACACACTATGTAGGGAATTTGGCCAATGTAAAATGATCACATTTAGTGTGAGCATCATTTGAAGGTGAAAGATAGTTTAATATCTCATTTGAAAACTAAGAGAAATAGCAAAGCTGAGTATAATTTTTCTGTGTGACTACTGGGACTTCTAAAACACTGGCATGTTATCTGCCTTCCTTCACACATTCCTGAACCTCCATGCAGTTTGTGTGACTCCACCAAAACTTAGAATTCTAACTTCACTGTCTGCTAATACAAATGGCTGCTGGTTTTGAAGCAGTAACTTTGCAAGGCTCTGCTGCACCCAGTGAATGAGCTCTTCTGAATATCCTGAAAAATAATGGAAATGTCTTTTGTTATGAAAGGGAGAGGAGGAAAGGAGAGGGAAGAGAGCTAATGTGATAGAAGAGAAAGTTCCTCTGCACCACAGTTTCTGACACAATGAATTCCCATTGATACCTGTTTCTGAACATCTGCTAACAATGAGAAGACAATTTACAAACTCTGGGGAAATCAAGTCCCACCTCCTCATGCAATTAGAAGTTTTTCAGGTCAGTGTGGTCTCGCCTATTTGCACATGGGGAAAACACAAGCTCTAGCTGCCTGAAGGGTTTGAAGTTGGCTGTCACTGATATGACTGTCACTTCTGGTTCTTGGTTGCAGCTGGATAAACTCAATATATTAGTCTGAGTGCTGAAGGCAATGAGATTAGCTGCGGTGCACTAAGTTAGGTACAGTGTCACAAGCTTAGGATCTGTATGTATGAACCTACACTAACTGGATTTACATACACTTCTGAGTATGTCTGGGTTCTCCACATCTGCAGGGTGCTGCTTTCAGCTCTGGTGGGACCCTGTCATGACAGAGAAACATCTCAGGTTTCATTTTATTCCACAAAAACATCCTTGTGACCTCAAAAGTCAGGGCTGTATTCCTTCTGTTGCTTATTTGTCTGGATTGGCTTGTTCTCATAGCATGAGGCCTCTTCCAGTGCTGCTGTTGTTGGGGGCGGTGGGTATGGGTGTTCCTGTCCTGCCCTCCTCCTCATACTCTTGCTGGAGGCTATGCATGAGAACAGTCAGACTGGCAAGGGCCATGGCCGTGGTGTAGGGGGGCATCCCAAAATCTAGTGTGTCTAGTGCAAGCATCACTTCAGAGGCCATCCTTGGCTGCCTGAGCACCAGGATGGAGGGATCAGTGTGCAGTCCAAGGCCTGGCACACCGTATGGGGCAGTGAGGAGGGGGAAGGGGAAGAAGAAGGAGAAAGAGAAGGGGAATGGGAAGAGTCCCCTCACCACCTTTCATTTTGAGGGGTAATGAAATGCCTAATTTTGCTTTCTCTTTTTCCAGGCCTCATCTGGGAAATACTTGCCCAGAAAAAACACTGGTTTGAGAAACAGAGACAGTACTAAAGATTGATCCCTGCTGCCTCTTCACTTCAGGAGTAGAAATTCTTCCCTGTAATAGCTTCTTATACATCATGTATCTAAGGTGAAAAGACAAGAAGCACCATCATTACCCACAAAAGTGTGTTTTCCTGTTGCCCAGTTGTGCCTAGTTCAGCAGCAGCAGGACCGGTCACACCATCCCCATGTTTGATGCCAGGCAGGGATTACAGAGAGATGCTAAGTCACAGCCTGCCCATGCTCATGGTTCATATCTACTCACTTGTCTATCCTATTCACTGGGCTCCTGGCGAATTCACTGGATTCCACAGGGCTGCTGTTTACAGGAAAAACAGCTTGATGTACAGCCGAGAAAATGACGAGTCCAATTTTTCCTCATTTACAGCAGTGATGTTGCTTCATCACTTTGTAAACAAGGAGGAGAAGGAAGCTTAAAAACAGCTTAGCACAACACATGGAAGGACAGAAACCTCATTGCAAGGTGGAAGGGCTTAACAAGGGGCAGCACGTATTGGCCACTTTATACGCTGTGGAGTTCCACCATCCTAACACACAAGCCTGGCTGAACAATACAAGCTCTGCACTAAGCAAGTTCTCAGTTCTCTTCTGGACTAATATCTTCTGACAGTTTCAAACTGAGAGGCGTGACTAAGTTATTACAGGGATGAATTTAATTGTTTGGCTGTAGGGGGTTGTCAACAGTCTTCTATACCTTCAATAATGTTTTTTATTTGTCCTCCCTTGTCATTTAGCTGTAGGATGAAGAACACCAGAGTAGAAGAGCCATCGTGCTGCTCCTCTTGCTGAGGGAGGTAACTTGTCATGGCTTGAGTCCAGGGAGGGTGGCACGTCCTGGGGAGATAGCTACGACTGTGAACAGTGATTTCAGCACTCAGATAAACAAGGGGTGTGTAGAATAGCTTATAAAAAAAAAAAACAAAAAACAAAAACCAAAAAAACCCAGACAAACGAAAAACAAACTATAGCATAAATATGTTTCTTTTCTTTGAATGCTTATGCCTCTATCTGAAACTTTCTTTTCTACCCGCCTTTCTCTGGGGAAAATAAAATCCACTTCCATCTTAGTGACCAGTCTATATTTTGACCTGGGATTCCCAAATTGTGGTAGACTTGGTATGAGGCACCTAAGCTATTATTTCTGATCCTACAGATGCCGACCAAACAAGTTTTCTGTAACGCATAGACACCAGGGCAGCAGTTGATGACAGTGACAGTGATAACAGCACAGGAGCACAACAAGGTTGGGAACCTCATCAGGAGACAAAGCGGATAGTAAGAGACCCAAGGGAAAGGATGCTCTTAGCACCTTAGTCCATGACTTTCCCTGTTATTTCCCTATGGCCAACACATGGCCCTGATTGTTGCTATACAAGCCCTTTGCAGTCTCTGTGGCCCAACCAAGAGGTAGGTGAGTCTTATTTGCCACATTTCACTGATGGACAATAAAGGCACAGTGAGTATCAGAGGTTTGTCTAAGGTCACTTGGGAAGACTGTGTCAGAGAAGAAAGAATCTAGGCTTTTGCAGTCCCTCATACTTCAGCCATGAGCCCCTCATTCCTTGGTGTATTTTCAGCAATTTATATTTTAATTTCTCCAATATTCCCAGGCTGTAATGTTTCATCCTAATGCTTTTTTAGTGCTGTCCTACTTTTCTGTCTTTTATCTTGCCTAATTTCAGGGACAAAGACAACTGATGCTAAAGAAACCTATAAATCACTTTATTTAATTTGCAACACTACTGAAAAAATCTGTTTGGGATTTATGTCACTGCGAATGAAATATGCCATTTGCAAGCTGCCTTTTATAATTTATTAAGCAAGTTGAAAGTGTTCTTTAAAACAAGCTTTGTCAGCTTGTCATCTACTGGAGCAGAAGAAATAGTTTGCTGACGGATCACAGAAATTGGATTTTTATGGTGTCCTATCCATTTCAAAGGGCTTTCCTTTGGAAGGATTCCACTTCAGAAGCATTACACATGCTCCAGAGGACCGTCTCTGCTTTTAATTCATAAAACTACATATTCTGCATTTTTCTCAAGTTAGCTGAATACCGTAAGTCCCAACATCTTAATCTGAAAAAACAGGTATATATGCATATACATATACACAGGTTAAATGTTTAGGGCTGATGTCACGTAACCTGCTTTGGGACATTTCTCACTTTTGCCTGGCTGTTGAACAACCCTGCCTGGGAAAATTGGTGTGTGTGCCAGTCCCAGAAAACAGCCAGATCCCAGATTCAAATCCCAGTGAGGTGATAACAAGGTTCTTCTGGGCTTAACTGAGGTTTGACAGAGGACCCAAAGGAACGTGCCTGAAGCAACCACTCCACTTTAAGGATTTCTTACATGAGCCAAAACATTGGAAAGGTGCCTAAAGCAGGGACTATCCTAAAGGCTGTACCAGTATTTTGGCATACAATGCTAGAAAAGCCTCCTGTGCATGACAGCTTGAATACGCTACATAGAGTTTGTAATGTAAATAAGGCCCAGATGAGGAATGTGTATATAAAGATCTGTTTCACAGCTTGCAGTACTGCAGGTTGTGCTCGCATGCCGGCTGGAAATGTTATCAAGCTAACATCTACTTGAGTGTTGATTTCATGCACCAAGAGAAAAAGAGAATATAATTATAGCACCCTGTTATTTTCATTGTGGCTAGAGTGCTCATTTTGAAGAGAAGAAAGTGGTGGCCCAACCTGCTCTGAATGAGGCAAGAGCACAATCAACATGCTCAGTAAAATTTTTTGCAGGCTGGGAGGCTGGACTCTTGCCACAGCTGATGTGATAGCTCATCTCTCTCAGAGCTATGGAAAACAAAATTACACAGTGATATTTCTTTGCAGGTGGCAAATATCCTGATCATGCTCACGTGTTAGGGTGACTGAGAGAAAAAAAAACTCTAAATAAATAATTTTATGTCAAAGCTGCATGGCAAATATAGTTCATTGAATTTTCCAGAATTTTCAAGGGTTTTTTTAGGTCTCCTCTGAAAATAATAATGAGAAATTATAGCTTATTACTCTTTTATTATAAATTCTCATGTTCTCTTTTAAAGACAAAAAGTCCCATGCTGTCACCAAATGGTTACTTCTATTTGCTATGTGTGTGCTCAGCTCTTGGCTGCTTCAGGTGCTCGCAGGGGTGAGTGGCTCAGGACCTGGGGAGGCTGAATCCAGTGGAAGTTGTGGCCAGTTGCCACTGAGGCTCTGCAGAGGAAAGCTGTGATGACAGCAGTGACAGCGAGGGCATGGAAAAGTGGCACAAATGAGACAATGCAAGCATGGAGACTGTGGAAAAAGCAAGAAACTGCACTGCAGTGCTTCAAGACAGGGCCACCCTTCATGGGCTGCTCTGCAATCTCTCCATTTGCTCACTGGGTGAGAGAGGAGTAAACTCAGGGGTGTGGGAGCTGAACACGGAGGAAGGCAAGTGTGGGAAGGTGCCACATGTCCACTCTGCACAGGCCTTCCATATGTGCTTGCCCAGTTGTGCCCTGTCTCTGGAGCAGTTTCTCACAAACGCTGAAGCACAGGAATTTTTCTCTGATATGTGAAAATGCACTGTGGGGAACCACAAAAATCCTCTGGCCTTGATTTGTCTGTCTTTTCCTTCAGAAAATGCTGAGTTCAAAAAAGATGATAGAAAAAAAAATACCCAAGGAAGTGTCAAAGGCAATTTGAAATAGTTGCCAGAGTGCAGAGGTGACAGAGTTATCATCAGTCAAGGGTTATCTGTCCTTTTAAAGCAAATGCCTTTGTCTACAGTAAAATGAAACTTCAGGGGTGGGGGAAGGAAGGGGAGGGGAGGAAGAAGGAAAAAAAAAATACCTAAATTATAAATAGTAACATGAGATAGGATGTATTCTACGAAAGCTTTGTCCTTCAAAAACCCTCAAGAGGTGCTGCTCAGCATTGTACGTCATGGAAACATATTTCTTAAAATCTGTTAAAGTGACATTTTGGTCATATGAAAGGCTGCAAATTAGCAGTCTAAGAAAACAGTAAAACAATCACTGCCTTGCAAGAGGCTGCAGGGTGAGGAAGTAGTAACTGCTGCTTCTTGGTTTGTGCGTTTGTTTTTCCCTGCAGATGGAAAGAAAACCAAAACTCTTCTTTACATTAGCTGCACCTCAGTTGCAGGTGTAATAATGAGTGTCAAGTTGAAGCCGTGAGCTGGAATAATTGGAACTCTTCTTTCGAAGGGTCAGGTAAACACATCTCTGGCTTTTGTCAGACCCATCTAGGAGCACTTCTGCTCAGAGGGTGTGAGGCTGTGAATGATGAAGCTACCACTGACTATGACCTTTCTTCAAGGCTATTCATTCCTTTTGTGTGAAAAAAGGAGCTTTGCAGAAAATGCTGAAAACTCTTAGCCACATTTTTTTCTACTGAGGAGGAAAAGGAGTTTTCACAAACATTGCTTTCAGGATTGTAATTTGTCTTCTTTGTTGTGAACTTAACACAGAATTTCTCAGTCTCAGTCTTCTTTAATTATAGAGGTGGAAGGCTCAGAAAGCCTTTATTTTGCACATTGATTTGCACACTGCCAAAATTCAGCTTGACCTGCAGCATGCGAGCCCTCAGCACCCTCCTCCCTGCACCTACAGCAAGGGCCCTCCAAGAGACAAGCAGGGAATGGGCCAACAGCCAGGAGGTAGCAGGATGGATGAAATCTGCCCCATCCTGTTCTCCAGAGGGCCAAGGTACTCCAAAGGCATCACAGTTCTAAATCTGAGATCAAAGGTAGGAAAGAGACCTTAAGGGCTCCATTTTCAGCTGCTCTGTTTGCACTCAATGTCCCAAAAAAAGGCACTTCTCTGGAAAAATCTGATTCTCTATCCAAGATCTCATGGGGAAAGTTGGCACAAAGCCACTAAAAAGAGGGTGTGACGCAGCTGCTGTGTGACCTGCACTTCCAAAGCGTGGGTGCATCCAGGCCTAGAGACCTGTTACTGGCAGGGGCTTGGCCCTTTGCAATTCAACCAGAAATAACAGTCTGTGTTGTGACTTGGTTAGATGGGAACTCCACCCCAAATCTTCCTAACCAACCTCACAGAGATTCCCCCACCACCACTCTACTTCTCAAGGTACTAAGTAGCCTAAATGTATCTGTTCAGCACATGACTTCATTCCATGCTGGTAGGCCTCCACTAGCATGTTCATCACCAGTTGCAGCAGCTTGGAGGCTGGGAGATGCTCATGATGCCAAACTTCCCCTGGGCCCTGGTGCCTGCCCAGCCTCTCCCACCCTGGCTCCCAGGCGGATCTGCTTCTGCAGGGAAAAGTAATTTTTGTTTTTACAGAGGTGTTCTGCAATTAGGGAGAAGGGGAGTCAATGGGGGCAAGAATGAGTAAAGTAGGTGGGAAGGGAGAAGTGGAGGCCCATATTGCTGTACTCTTTTTGTGATGTGTTTTAACATGGCTTTTGCTCCCAGAGCAATTCTAATTCTGCAGTGACAGAGGGGACACCTTCTCTGCCTTTCCCCTTTATATCCATAGTCAGAGTCCTGCCACTGACTGAAAGAGGCTATGCACTGGCTGAAAGCAAACAACAATGCACCTCTGTTGACATGTGTGGAGTCAAGCTAAACTCCTTTAATAACTTCACCTACCCTTTTAAAAAAAGCATGTAAAAAAAAGAGCGGATTTACTCCTGTGAGGGCCCTGAAAGGCTGGTTCAGCTGGAGCATCGATAATACAAAAAAAACCCCAAACTCACAATAGAAAAAATACTGTTGTGATAAGCTTCGGCCAGGTCTACTTTCTGCTAAATTATGTCTTAGAACAAAAGGAATTTTCTGAGAGAATTCAACCTCACAATCCTTCTGAGAACATCAACAGTTTCCATTCCCATCTGTTTATCTCATCCTCACCTCTTAAGACCTTCCTCCATTTGCCAAACATCTCCAAAAAGTCATTGAAAGATATCCCACATGCATCCTGGTTCTGCAGCACTCACAGGGAAACTGATACACTAATAAGAAAACCCAGTAAGTTATGATTAATTTTTCTCAACTATACAAATTTTCTCCTTCTGCACACCTTCATTTATAGGTTGTAAGTTCTTTAGTGCAGGGACTGGCTCATTCAGGACCTTGTTTCGTGCTCTTTACTTTGACAAGGTTTAATAAATAATGGCATGGCTGAGTTACAGCTGCAGTGGGAATAAACACTGAGTTTCTCAACTCCAATGCAATTACTCAAGATAATGCTATGCTGTCATTTCACAGTGAACAGGCTAATTGTATTTTATACAACTTTCAGTAGAACCTGACTAATTTTAAATGTACCTGCTGTTGCTTTCAAGAGCAGCATTGGGAAAATGTGCTTCATCTGGAAAAAAAAAAAAAAGGAAAAAAAGGAAATGTCACGACAGAAGATACATTCTTCACATTAGTGTGGAACAGACCCCTGCAAGTCTTGTATCTCAGTACAAGCATTACACAGAAGGGCTGTCAAGCTGTTCTCTGCTCATTTTTTACTCTTTGTAGGCATCAGTTATCTATTTGTGATTTTATGAGTCATGGAATTCACCGACACTTGTACGTCCTCTCCTGGCTTGTTCTGCTGTATATGACAAGTCCTAGGGATCACTAGGTATTACACCCTACCAGCACTACACTGGGTGGTATTCATACAGTCCAGCACCCAACTTGGCCAGCCAGTTTCCCTTGACTGAGTGAGCAGTCAATGGAAAGTTGCAGGCTCCTTCCCAGAGGACATTTCAGAGCAACAACTGAACTGCAGAGGCTTGTAACCACCTTTCCTTGGGCTCCAGAGGGACTTCAACATCACGCACTTTCCTCGTTGCCTCTCTTCTACAATACCAACCAACTAACCAATTCACTCCCATTCCTCTGCCTTGTGCCTTATGTCCAGTACTGGAGAGGACCAATGGATGCTTTAATGGTAAATTCAAAATCCGTACTCTGGGGACCATAAAAATATAAAGTCTACGAATCTTGGTTTATACATGTGATGAAGAAACTGCAGCTGGGGGAATGGCTCTTGATGTGCATGCTGATTTGACTCGGCTCAGCCTACAAGGAAAGAGGATCACCTCGCTTTTGTGGGCTCACAGCACCACAGCTGTGTTTAAGCCCCCAGGCAGGACTTACAGAAACAACTCTAATAAAAAGTGTCAGCTTTACTACAGTGAAATGATTCTTTTTTCTTTTCAAATTTCTTTCTTGAATCCTAATGTCAACCAACTGCAATTTGCTGCTGCATCAATATTTTCTACTTTCACTTTCCAAATGTAAATCTCATCCCCTCAAGTCTTCACTGCAATGAATGATTCTGACCCAAACGTAGCTTTATGTTAGTCTATGTAGCTCTTCTCATGGGCAAAAATAATTAATGGAGTCCCACCTTAAGTCTGAAACATCAAGCTTCCAATTCATTTATAGAACAGAGATATGAAAGGATCAGAGCCCTGCACAATGTGGATGAAATTATATCCCTCTGAACTATTTAACAATGTTGGTTTTTTTTCCTCTGTGCCTGCACAGCCTCCCTCAGTCTCCTTCTTCACGCAGCTCAGCCTTTCGCTTCAAAGGCACTTGCATTGCTTCAAAAATTTCCCATGCAGCACTGATGTGGGGGCAATTAGGTGTGTGGGCATTTCAGCTTTTTAATTAAAAGTTAAACTATAAAGCAGCTTGGGCCTGCTCAGTGCCAAACCAGGGTTAGGGCAGAACGACACATCTTCTGCCTTTGATGGCTGACAGGAACCCACTGAGTTTCTCTCTCCAGGACACAGACAGGATTCCCTCACATTTCAGGAGAATAATATTAGAAGGTGCCTACTTATCTTTAGAACAGCTCATTCCTATTAAATCTGACATCAGATGCACACCCCCAAGTCACAGAGCGATCTGTGTGAAACACCAATGAGACCTGAACAGCATACAACTCATAACAGCTTATACAGAGCAGACATCTGGGGGAGGGAAGGGAAAAGAATATTAAAAAAATAATAATAATCCAAGACCTTTCTTTTAATCCCAATGCTTAGAAAAAAGGAAGCAGAGACACAGTAGTGTCTCTCTGACCACTGCCAAGAGCAGATGTATGAGTCAAGAAATAGGGGAGCTGGATGAGAACGTCTCCATGTGGGGTTTCTGGATCCTAAATGAGGTTTGTGCCTTACTGTGCTTGTATTTGCTTAAGTAATAAAGGCACAGTGAAAATCAAAATCATTCCCCAGCTTCTGGAGCTGGTGAGGGCACATGCAAGTTAAATATTGTGTGATCATTTTATACAGGTACTCCATTCAATATTGTAAGATTACTTTCATCAGTAGGCATGGTGAGGGAAAGTCCATCTCATGGAGGGTGGCAGGAATAAGTGAATCCAGCAGCCAAAGCAGCCCTTTACAATGCTATCATCCCCCTTTGGTTCACCTTCAGAAAAGGCTGCATCATTTCAGGTACAATCTGCCAAGCCACAAGTATTCATTTATATCCTAAAAAGTCTTAGTGCTAAAAATCAAAGTCAAATACACTGATCTTATCTATAGCTTATATTTTGAGGTGATTAAGTACAAAAATATCTCATCAACTCTGGTAACTGTTGCATGCATCAAGTGACTGGCTTAAAAAAAAAAAAGTCTGTGACAATTTGCAATGATTAAAAATCTTTCCGCTTGTTAGGAAGATTTTGCAGATCACATAGCCGTAGGGAGTCCTTCAGCAACCTTGTTTATGAGCAATAACAAAGCATATTTTAAACATCAAGGACAACAGCCTAATATGACTTCTAAGCTGTTAAATCTTGGATCAAAATGTTGGTGGATCCAAGGAAGATCTGAGTGTTCAGGATGCTGTATTATACACACCAGCTGAAGAGGAGACTCAATTTTTTGAAGAAATCTCCCTCTAGTGGTTACAAAAGGAATTACATTTTTTTTTAATTGCCCTTTTACTCAACCAGCCATATTATAATAGACTGTTCAATACCCACTAAATAAATATTCTCTATAAAAGTGAGATGATGTGGGCAATTCCTGGTGCTACTGTGTCCATTCCATGTTGGCTACCTGTAATTTGGAATACAAAACCAACCCAAAAGCCAAACCCAAAACGTTAGACTTAAGTTTCCCCTCACCACTCACAAATGCTCTATTTTAAATTTTAAAAACCAGCCATGTGACAGCCATAATCAATTAAAAACATACATCTGAAATTACGCTGCAATTTTGTCCTGCTGTGCTAGTACTTCAGAAAGTGAATTTCATTAGTTGGGTTTTAAAAATGGTACGTTATTTAACTCAAAGCATTAAGTTCTAGACCAATACTACTGAAGATGCACATGTAGATTTCAGAAGAGATACCTTATTCCAACTAGTGGGGGTTTAGTTCCCTCAGACACCTGGGAGGTTTGCAGGGAATGAGTGTGCATGCTCGGAGGAAGACACAGTCTTCCCTCTCTGCATTTTGAAACACGTAAACCACGCAATCACCAATTCCACTAAGTAAGCAAGGGCTCAGGGTCCCAATTCACAGCACCAGTAGTGGGATATACAGCCTTTAAGCTTCAGGTCAAATGTTTTGATGTAGCCCAACATTGATGAACCACAAATTTTTCAATGATTTGCTGGTGCCAGCACACCTCCACACAGAGCAAGGACAGTGTACCACAGTCAGCTCCATAACCATACTGTGTGAGGTGAAGACAAAGCTGAGTGATGGAGCCATTCCTGTACACCACTGATGCCTGCTGTAGCACTAGTCACCAAAGAATTTAATTTTCCAGACTTACAAGCAAAAGGAAAAAAATAAACTAAAATTATAAACATCTAAAGCTGTGAAGAATTCCAATCGCTCTCATGATTTGCCTCTGAAGACAGTCATCCAACTTCCTTGATCCCACCTCTGAAATCCCAGTGACTGAAAACAGGTGCTAGTTTAAATGTGCAAAGGGACACTCTGGGTCCCCCATAACGTACTAAAATTATTTCGGTATGAAATAAGACAATTCAGAAAGATGCCTGTGGTGTTAGCATTAGCTCAGTTAGCACATGCACACAGAACAGCCATGAAACGTACTGTTTCTGCAGGCTTTTCACTTCGTGTGCTCCAAAAACTGTTCAGGAAGAGAAGAAGTCTTAACACAATTTTACCACTGACAGAAGTTTGCAAACCCATGACCAGAATTCTGCTTCTCAGCTCTGCCCCAGAAAGCCTATGGGAAGGCCTGTACAGAACAGTCCACTGGATTTTTGGTGATTAGGTATGTTTATCTTGTTATTAAAACTGAGCCCAATGGTATTAGAGCCACTTGATTCTGGAATGGAATACCAGACCTTTTAAAACAAACATACAGTATATAATAGGCAAACGTTTTTCTATCAGACTACAGATTCCTTGTAGAGTGCACACAGTTCTCTGTTACTCAAATTATGCTTGGCAGAATTTAAGATACACATACAATACAAATGACAGCAGTTCCAGCAATCCAGCCTTGCTGTTCTTCAAAAACACAACAAACCAACCAACCAACAAACCCCAACCTTCCACCCACTGAATCAACAACCTCTTTTCATAACTGTTAAATTTTTAGAGAGCTATAAATCAGACCTGACCTTACTTATCTGGACTCTACTTGTAACAGATTAAAACTGATGTTACTGTAAAGTTGACAGAAAACTCAGGACATGGAAGTATACTTGCCATGGTCAACCCTTATTTTTAAGATGATGGGTATGGAAAATAAAAAAGCTTAACAATACTAATACAGTCTTAAAGTCTTTTTTTTTTAATTTAAAAAGTTTATCAAACAAGATGTGTATTTACAAAACATTGAGCCTTTCAGTTCTGTTATCAGTACACATAAAACTTAAAGCAGACTATTACAAAAATCTAAAATGCTACAAGCTATCAATAAAATTCATGTAATTACCTTAATAAAAATGACACCACTTCCCAAATGGGAAAGATAAAACGTGAACGAGCACAGCTTGAACTAAATATGCAGGCTTCTAATAGACTCACTACAGACAGCCTCTGGGTAGTAATCTAACAGTCTAGTAATTGATGCCAGATCAAACACATTGCTCATCTGTTGAATGTAAACTGTACATACAAAATTTACAAATATTTTCAAAGGCTTGCTCTTGGTCTTCGGAAAGATGTTGTAATTAACTCAATACAGTTGATGTAATCTATCTGTCCAGGAGTGTTTCTATACAAGGGCTTAACTTGTCTGCCAAAAGACAAATAGAATTTTAAATTCTTCTATTGGAAAAAAAAAAATTAAAAAACAAAAACAAACAAACAAACAAAAACAACAAACAACCAAACAAAACCAACCAGCCAACCAACCAAACAAAACCCCCAACAAACAAAAAACCTTCAACTTTTTAATAATGTGGAATCCAAATTTAAGAAAGCAATTTTCTACAGGGCTACATACATTGACCGTCCTTCCATATCACAGACAGGAAGGAAAACCAGATGACTCAAGCCAGGATAGGGAGCAGGATATTGTAAACTCTCCAGAAATCCATGTATTTGCTTGCAGAGAATATTTACTCAGTGCTTTCAGTGAAAGGCAACACATAGGTCTTCTAGTGTCTGATTCAAGCAGATAAGAAGACTGACACGCAGAGCGAGACAGTTTCACTAGGCATAAGAAACTGAAGCAGAAATCTGTAGGTGCTTCTCTTTCCTTTTACATGGCGCGCCAGGTTTCAGATCAGATGAAGTTCCACCTTGATCAGTGAGTGACAGGAGGAAGCCTTCAGGCCAAGGCCAGGTGAGCACCTCCCCTCACTGTGTTACAGGCAAAGCAACGTTAACAGGCACTTGGCTCGGCTGAGGCGCTGGTGAGCCGTTACTGAGCGGCTGCTGCGCAACAGCGGCTGGCTCCATTTTGCTGATGTGTGTTATGAACCGTAACCGAAGCTTCAACGCTGGTCTTAAATTACAAATGATCTTCTCAACCTGTTTAGAATAAAAATGAAATAGAAAAACACAAAACAAAACAAAACAAACAAATCAGAAATGAATTTGTTAAAAAAAGGAGTATTTTGACATATGTCACCACTGTATACAAACATTGTATTAGCCCAAGGAAAAAGATACAGTAAATAATGGTATTTATGTTCACATTTTATTTACCACATTAACTTCAGGACCTCATCTAATATCTAACCTTATGAAAACCTTCCCCTAGCATAACAGTTGCACACCAAAGCTTTGCAAAACAATTTACATACTTGACACTTTTTAAAAGTGCATAAAGTTATAAACTAAATTGGGTGAACTGTTTTTTGACTAAACAGGGATGCCTACTTTTTTTGTCACATTTAAAGTTGTATTAATGAATCAGAAATTAGGTAAAAACTTAAAAGAGATAGATTAAAATAAGGAAAAGTTATGAAACATCCACCAGCTTTATTTTTCATGATTGTTTTAGTAACAGTACTTAAAGCACCCCCAAGCTTTATCTTAAATTTCAGACTACAGAAACTAATAATGAAATCTGAGATACCTAGACAAATGCATCTAAAGTTTTCAAATGTGTAGGAGTGTACCAACTTCCTAATTTGCATGTAGAGACTAGTCAACTGTCAAGCATTTTGTTGTACTGTTACCTATGAAAATAATTAATAAAAAGATATATTGCTATAAGCGAGGAAAAATAATTGAAGTATCAATCTCAGCTGTTCACTTACTTGTTCTTTCACACTGTCACCTGTAAACATATACTTCATATGATACAAGAAGTCACATATAGGATCCATGTAGTTGAGGTGTGTGCTGTACCGATCTGCATTCAGGAGCATTTCATAAAATGCTACTCCAATCTGTTCCCACAGACACAAAAAGCACCCCGAGTGAGATCAGATTTTAAAATGCTTTAGAGTAGAAACACAGTTAAGCGGTGTAATAAATATATGTACTACTTTTTAAGTATCTGTGATTCCTAACTATTTGTTTTCTTGCAAGGACAAGTAGGCAGCTCTAACTCATCCCATTACACTTAACTAAATGATTCCTTCTTCCCCAGTTAACTTCAAGTGAGCACAGTAATGGTACTTTGGTACATGCTAAATAATTAGTGCTACATAATTACATGTGTTTATGGTTTCAGCAAGTGCCTACAAAATTTGCAAAAGCAGACTTCTAGTAAAAAACTAGGAGAAGTTTAGCACAAGACTTGAGTCTTCTATAGAGAAGGTATTACAGTTCACTGCATTCAGCTTGTATCTTGACTCCAGAAAGGTCTTCAATAAATGCATACAGTGCATTACATATGTAATGTATAAAGTAGAACAAGATCTTCTCTTTACCTCTATCATGCATCGTGTCCTCTCCTGCTGGAACCGTTGCAGAAAAGGACCAACAAGGTGGTAAACGTAGAGTAACTGGAACTCTGTTTTCACTATGGGTATCAACACTTCGGTGAGGAACCTGCAGTATTGCAAGACAATGATTCAATTGGTTTGTTTTTTGTCTGTTTGGTTTTTTCTTCTTTCCCTTAGCTCAGAATCTAGCCAAAGCATCACATTCTCTCTCACAGACTTGGGCTTTCATTTTAGGAAATACAGCATAGTTCTGTAAATATGAGCTATTTCAGTGAACCTCTACAACACTTCCAGGCATTATTACTGGACTACAACAGGCAATAATTCTCAGCTCAGCAGAATGCTACACACACTCAGAAAGCTGTCCTCTGATGTTTAAAATTAGCCTTAAATCAAGGTTCAGGACTGAGAGCAATACATCATACTGCCTTAATTTTTGTCCAATATTGATTTTAAGACTTAGTAAGTGAGGTCTGTCCTCTCCTTAACACGACACTGTGGAAAGCCTAATCAACTTTTTTTTCTTTAATGATTAAGTGGGTCACTACCACATCTTTCAGTCAGCAAAGCATCTCAACTTGCAGCTAGAGGGTACTTGCTAGAATTGAGGATATGTTTACTGATTACAGTTGATGCTTTAAGAATATGCTAGAGTCATTGATTTAAGAAAAAATTTAAATTAACAAAAGCTCATCAAGATTAAAAAGGCTCATTAAAAGGCAGTCACACTCTAGACAAAGGCCCCAAAGCTCACAAATAGCAAGTGTTATGTCAGTAGAAGAGGGAGCTGGAAAAAAAAACTGTGACATATCTAGTAAGTTTTGGAGCTCCCCCGTTCACATTGTCTGGTATAAGAGCTACAGGCACAGCTTTGTTATCTGTAATAGGCATGGAATTTAAAAGACAAATGAAATCACCAAACATCATTACACCTACTTAGGAATGAGCGAAAGCTGTCCAATGCTAGAATGATGCCAGACAGCATGTGCCAAAGCCAACGTGTAGCTACAGCTCATCTCAGAGTAAGACTGGTGACATGCTGTGAAGTCAAACAGCTGGAAGGGGTAACCGACCCACTCCGTCTCTGACGTCAAGCTGGGACTGTTGATAACGCTCACGATGCGATCATGGAGAACAATCCAGTATGGCTCCTGGAAAAAAGAAGTCAAAACTGCTTCTGAAAAGAACACCATCTCAGATAATGCTTCTCAATTCTTTCTACTATTATTGCATTTCTAAATAACCCTGTCTGACAAACAAAAATTAAGAACAATACAGAAAGCTTACATGTTAGTGGATGTGGTACACTTGAGGGTGTGGCATTAGGGAATTTATTTAGTTAGCTAACTAAGGTCTCCAAACAAAGCAGAGCAGAGGCAAAATGTCTTAATGGAAGGAGACTGAGAATTTTCTGAGTACAGGCACAGATCAAAAATCCAAAAAGGAAACAGGAAACCAAAAAAAGGAAGGTACAAAAGTCAAAGAATATAGATGAAGATACAAGGATAGGGAACAGGAAGAATAATACATAAAGATAACAAGGATTAAATCCATGTTGGCCTTCTTCCAAGAAAAGGACCCATTTTGCTGGGGAAGAGAAGTTGCAAGGAAATAGAACTGTTGCACATATAAACAACTGGCAAGCAAGATCAAAACTGTTCAAGCAGTCCTGGTCAGGTACCAAGAGTCATAATATTCAGAAGATCAAAGTTTCTACTGATACACAGACTCTAATACTGCATGTATTTACTTCTGCAGTGATACGAACATCTTATTTACATAGTTTAAGATATTACAGGATGTGCTAGTGCAAGCATTAATAGATGGTTTAGCTCTGCATCAGAACCCTTGTAGACCTTCTTATGTCATAGTTCCCGTTCTGAATTAATAATATACATGTGGCATTTAACTATGGTTTTAAATAGGAGTGATTTAGTTCTTTTCATCCTAGCCTCAAAATAATAGAAAAAGAGAAAACCTGGTCTATTTTTTCCATGCTGGAAGAGCAGATGTTTCTCAAACATTCCAGCAGCCTTCTGAATAGCTATCTGTGGCATCTACAGATGGTGGCTATCACACTGCAAACTGCAGAAGTTTCTACAACATACTCCAGAAAGATGATAAAACTTACACGGAAGAAGAGATTTTTTATATTAAAATACAGCAGCTTGACTCACGGGTAAGGCTGTGATAATTAGTCCAATCGCATTCATCCAAGCTGTGATATTCTCTCTTGGCACTAGGGGCTGACTAGAGACAGAGAAGAAGAAAACTGAAGCTCTGAAATTCATAATGGCAATTTGTGCTTCTGGTGCACCTAAAAATGAGGTATACTTGTGCAAAGAATGTTTATGAAGTTGAGAGAGTTACACACACACAGGTATTTAGGAGATCCAACAGACAGTCTAAATGCCATTGTGACGTTGCTTGCGAAGCTTTGCTCAGGCATGACCTTGCGTTGGTAGCTTTGAAGGCTGTTATCACACTGTTATTCAAACCAAATAGGTTTTATTGACTTCTCCAAGGGCCCCAAACAGAGGTAAGAATAATATATTAGCAAGCTGAATGAGGCTGAAAACCAATCATTTCAGTGTGTCGTTGCTCAAAGATGACATCTGAATCACTGCTAGGTCCCGAATCAATCCTAGGCCCTTTCAGCCACAGTGGCTGAGCAAGAAACAGATCTATGTGTCAGATTTCATGCATCATGACAAAAAGCTGTCCTTGGCACAGGTGCTCTGCTGGTTTTACATTAGCATCAGCAGGATTCAGAGTCCAGCCAAGGCTTCCTGCCACTTTCTCTGTGTTCAAAGATGCTGTGTTATTAACTTATGAAATGCCCTCCTCCCAGCACAGCTGAAAGTAGAACAGACTTTTACCAGCCTCTGTGCCGCTGAATTCACAGGACTTTGCCCATGCAAGGTCTTCCTTTTGTGTTTTAAGGAGATCACACTGAATCAACTGCTCCTGAAGTACACACAATCCACCACAGCACAAAAATCCAGCACGTGATTTTTCTGCTTGATCTCTCTAGCCTTGTTTGTCCTCCCATTTTATATATAAACAAAGCATATATACTTAATTAAAAATGTATAAAACCCTAAGAAAATGAGTACCACAGACTACCTTAGCAACCTCTAATTGTGTACTACACACAGCAGAAAACAGTTTCAGGGAGCCAACATACCTCTTCAGCACAACATTCAGTAGTGCATTGCCCACATCCTTCCCTGGAACAGCCAGAGCCATGAGCTCAACACAGGTAACATGGAGAGCATGGGCTGCTGGGTTAGGAAACTCGTTGAATCTCCAGTCACAATTTGGAAAAGGACCAGGTGATTTGCCTGCCATAGGTGACAAGGGTTAAGGAAAAAAGCTGCCCCAAAAGGGACTAGTGTAAGCAGCACACTACTTAAAATATATATATATATATATACTGCAGATACTAAGTTGAATTGAAAGGAAAGATAAGTTACTGAGAACAAATAAAGCAATTACATTTCATAAAGAACAGGACATATGGACTCAATTACTGAAGGACTGTGTGAATACATAGCTATAAATACACTACACACACAAGGCCATGCAAAGGATTAATTACCCCGACTAAGAGGTGGAACAAAACAACACCAACCATTCACCATCTGCTTACAAGACAAGAAGTTTAAAATAACAAGAATTTTCTACTCTGCATAATCTGAAACCATTAATTTGCTTCAGTATAAGATCTTCTACCAGACTTCTAGGGTGACAGCTTATGCAAAATGAGCACCTGCTTAGTCTCTGAAAATATTCTACTTTCCCAACCGAGACTAAATCACAGTTACACATAGAAAAGATCTCCAAGCACACTGTTAACATTTGCATAAAAGCAGGGTTTTATATCATTTCAGCCTTCTTTAGAGAGATCTAACAAACTTCTTTCAAGTTAGACATAAAAGAAATGCCAGTTCTGGAAGCAGAGAGAAGGAAGACACAGAACATTCAGAAAACTCATCAACTCTTTTAGAGTTGACCCAAAAAGAAGATGACGTCCAGAGGGATTCCACTAGTGCTGTTCTCTAGAACATAGCTGCATGGGTTCACCAGCTGTTTCCACAGAAATTTAAATCAGATGGAGTCATAATTGTAAAAACTAACAAAAGGCAGAAATTGAAAAAATATGTTTGTGTTAAAAACGTAACTTCTAGTTTTCCCTCCTAAAAACCAGATCCTCTGCAGCTCCTAACAGCACATATACTGATCTTCAACTAGATACAGCCAGTTATATATTATCTTAACCCTGGCACTGTTTACAATATTTTATTCTTAGTAATATTAATAATGGCATCACAAAAAAAATGTAATATCATTTTCTACATTTTTTTCTAAATACTCATGCTTTGCATCAAGCTGATTTTATGTGGCAATTAGAATTCAATCTGGAAGGCATAAACATCAGCGACACATTAAACAGTGTTCTGATTCATACATCTGTACTGTACTTTGTTTTCACCCTATCCTTCAAGATGTTCTTACTAGGGCAGCTCCGTCCCTGTGTAATAAAATAAGTACACTGAAGTAAACTAATACAAGCTCAGACTGATCTATACAGCTAAACAAAGACTCCAAGCTTTATGTCGTATCTGAAGGGATGGAAATGGAACTTTATATTTTGATGAAACAAAGCTATAAGACATCAGCACAGCTTACTTAATGTAAATTACAAGGATATTGTCTACTAGTCTTCCGAGCAGCTTGCAGTAGTAAGGGTCATCAGGGATCCAGGGATTGTCCTCTCGGGCATTCATGGCACATTTGAGGTAGGTGTCACTGAGACACCAGCCCAGTGGGCGGTTGTCTTTGAGAGAGCCAATTATGGCATGAACAAGTTTTCTCTTCAGGTTTGTGCGCTCCCTGAGATGCAGCTCGTAGTAGTGGAGAGTGTTGTACAGGTAAGTCACAGGACGGTCTGCCAAGAAGAAAAGGAAAACAACAAAACCCAGAAATAACTTCTGGCACCATTATGTTTGTGGTGGCAAACATAAAATAAAGATCAAGAGCTCCACAAGTCTAAGTTGTATGTACTGAGAAACAGCACATATGGAACTGAATCACATTTTTACCTCACTACATGCTGCAACACTGATTTTCCTTTGTCTTGTACATATATTCTAATGTGTGTGCACAAGGGACGAAGTTGAGCAAAAAAAGTCAGCATTATTAACGGTTCATATCTTGATGATAATACTAATTGGAAGCAAACCATCTAAATAATCTCTTTGTACATAAGGTATTAATTAGGGAGAATCCATGTACAACATCACAGTAAAGAAAGAACGTTGTGAGATGCCTGAGCCTAACACAGCAATGACATTTCTATAAAAGCTTACTATAAAAGTGCAATTATAGTAGTGTGGGGGAAAAAAAAAAATCAGGCTAAACAACTTGAATCTTCAACAAGGTGAGAGAGAAGAACTGCTTTTCAGCTGCTGCAGTCTTGGTAACAGAAAGTTTGGCAGGACACAGGTCCAAGAATTTAATACTAGAAGGGAGGGCAAGGGAAAGGTGTCAGGGAAGCATGAATTACCCAAGAGCTACTTGAATAAAAACAATTTCACTGTCAGTAGGCAGAAATTCACTAAATAGGGATTGTATTTCTCTGTGGAAATGTACACAGGGTTTACAGAATTGGAAAGGATTAAACACAGCTGTTCTAGTAGATGAAAACTAAGAACAAAAGACACGAAGGAGAACAGAATGACATCTGTGTTCACAGGTAACTCACCATGGAATTTGTATAAACCTCCCAGATGATCCAATAAAGTTTCTAGTGATTTGGACACTGGAAGCAATTCCAGAAATCTATGGATTACAATGTCAAACACTGGCAGAAAGCGCAGGCACACATTTCCAAAATAAATTGGTAGGTATTGGGGCTGGATCTGAACTGGGGGATTGACTTGCTCTGCCAGGCCTTCAAAATACAGCTTTTCAGGGTATTTCTGGAGAGAAAGAAATCCAACAACACTGAATCAGAACAATAGAAATAATATGCCTGTAATAGCTCACTGGGAAAGAACTGGAATGTACTCAAGTTACCAGAGTACAGCTGAAGGCTGAACCTCCCTGTTTTACCTGTAGCAGAAATTTCTTTATGCCAGATTAGTAACTGTGCAGCTAATGCTACAGCACTTCCCAGGCTAACATAATTTGCTTCCCTGCCACCCTTACACTTTTAGGCAGTGTGCAGACACTGTACAGCTAATGCAGAGTCCTAGTACAAACCAAATAGCTTCTGGATCAGAACTAAATTGTATGTGTTCAGTTACATGAGTTTGCTAGTATCTGTTTCATACCAGTGTTGCTTTACCTTTTGACAGAACGCTCCATTGGCACATCCTTCTCTAGCCAGCAGAAGCTACCATGTTTACAGTAGCATTAAAATCTCAGCAATCGTCTTCCCTAACATATCAGGATATCATGTTCTTGCCACAAAGGAGATGGAAAAAGCTTTAATAATTAGGAGAAAATTTAGGTTTAGCTACTGTTACTAGTCATAAAACTCCAGCAGGAAATAACTTCTCCCTGATGCACAAAAGCTTTCTTCTAAATGAATCTCATTAAACCCAAGATTTCAAAATTATTGTATTTAGATGAGCAAGAATGAATCTCCAACCAACTCTTCATCTGCTTCTGTCTTTTAATATCACTGCATTATAATTTTAACATTATTACATAAGCGTAGTGGTTCTATTTTTTTTTTAATACTAGCCCAAATAAATTCCTACTTTGTAAGCAACTCCAAAAATTGACAGAGCTGTCCTGTTATTTACAGGACAACAGACTCGCTGGCTGATCTCAACTCTACATAAATTATTACAATAAAAAATTTTATTAGCTTTGATACCTTGTGGTAACTCATATGCTTCGTATGCCAGTCATTCTGCAGCCAGTGCTCCGGAGAATTCTCCTTCACAAAATCACTCACTCTGTTTCTGAAATCATTAGGCTTCAGTAAGAGCAACTGAATTATGAAGTAACAGACTTGAGCTTCATTTCCTTCGTGACTACGCATAGCCTTAAAACAAAAAGGATCAGAAAACATGGAATTACAGTTGATGCTGTTGTCTGCTTTATAACCTGTAAACACAGAGTCTCTCAACTGCATTTTACAAGTGAAGACACAGAACAGAGCCAGGTTCAATCATTTCCTGTAAAATCATCACATTTTTAATTCCACAGGCTGAAAGTCTTAAAAACTCCAAAGTGACAGCACATCCTCCAAAAATTCTAGCTCTCTTTCTGCTGTTAGTTCTCTTCTTGAAAATAATCCATTAATGATAACGAAGTTAAGACTGCTTCAAACTTCTGGCCACCCTGACCTGTTTGGACTTCAGTACCAGCTTTATGTTAAGATGAGATTTTACAACATAAGTAAAGGATAATTACTGAAGGAAAATTTAATTCTTTCTACGTATAAGTTCTGCTTTATTTTGTAGGATAACCTGGAAAGACAGAGAATGCAATTTCTCTCCTTTTCTAATGACACAGGATGAATGCTAAGCAAATACAGAGTACCATAACAGGTACAGGATTTTTCCGTTTGCTTCTGAACTACATCATGCCAAACCTCTTCTACCCTGTCACGATGCAGAAATAATTAAAGAGCTCTGAAATCAAGAGACCCAAAGCACTGATGGAATTTAGTAATACCAATTCAACGGTTGCCATGAAATAACCAATAGAAGCTTCCCCTGAACATTCAGAGAACTGTAAGACTTCAAGTTTTACGTTGCTTACAGAAGAAATCTATTATTTTACTTGATTACTGGGCTAGCAAATAGTCACTATTTAAAACCAATGCATTTTTAAAAAGATTACTCCTACAAAAGTGACTCAGAAAGCAGACTCTGCATGAAGAACTGAGACGCTATCTTCTAAGACAATACTTACCAAACACAGTATCAACCTATCCAGAGTTACAATGTTGTATTTCCACACCATGTCATTGAGAATCTCAATACATTTATTGAGCTGCTGGCCTCCCGCAGAGGTAGAAAATTCATACACCAAGAAATCTGCAAATGTCCTGACGTGTGCCACCAGAGCTCTGGCCCCAATTCTTTCTAACACTCTAGCAGGGAAGAAGGAAAAAAACCAAACAGTTTGTTACTGTTCTTAATATATTTTAAACTGGTCTATTTTATAAGGTTAGTTGGTTTTAATATAATTGTGTTAAAAAAAAAAGCCCAAGCCCCTCCCTTTATTAAATAAACTGGAAAAAAAAAAAAAGACCAATCCAAAGAAGACTTATGGAATTCCAAACCCTGGATACTGATCAGAAGAAATGCTGTAAGTTTACCAATTCTTTTGCATATTATTCTTCCCAGAACCCATGCTTTAGTTACTCATTTTTAGCTTTTAATTTCTTAGGACAATATTCTGCAACTCAGCTTTAGTTTTACTGCACTATGCATGTTAATATAAACATAGCATTAGAATATTGGTATTTCCTCACTGCACAGAGGAGTAACACGAGCTATCAGGAATATTCATTGTTTCAACAGACCTAACAAGGACTGCAAAGAATATATTTTTCACTGCTTGAGCTTCTGAGAACAAGTGAAAAAACTGTAGGACCACTACTTCTGTAAATATTTTCATCTTAATTCAACATGTGCTTTTTAAAAAACATATCTGGCTTTTATTCATGTACACAGGCTAAGTAAATAAATGCTTTATATTTTCTGTTTACTGTTTCAGATTGCCTGAAACACTCCCAACCACTACAAGTAAACTGCTTAATTCAAACACATCCTTGTCTCTTACCAGGAAGAACGTGCGTGGCACACCACAGTGTGGTATAACCGGTTTTAAACACCGCACAGTTACTATGATACACTTGGTGACACCTAGCTCAACAAATTTTTACCATGCTCTGAATTAATAAAGAAAGTACAAATCAAGCACATGGCTCAATATGTCCTCAGAACTGAGAATGCTGCTGTGACAACTTTGAAACAGCACATCTGTTAAGCTCACCTGTAGCCAATTTGATTAATGTGATCAGTCTCTAACAACATCTTCCACAGGAGACAGAGGAAAAGCGGTGGAGAACGTTGTATAGAGAAGTGTGTGATTATTTCAGTCTCGTTGGTCATAGACTTCCACTTCCGGTATTCTTCTTCCACGTTCTTCTTCAGGTTAAACCGGCTCTCCTGAGGCACGTTGTTCTGCTTGAAGAATACCTGAAGTAAAGGAGGCTTTGCTGTGACTGGGAGCCTAGAATAAAACATCTGAACCTGCAAACGGTTGCCTGACTTAGCACCTTATGAGTTCCTACTTCCTTGTACAAGATAAACCTTCTAGGAGGGGTTGTTGCTTCACCGTGACACCACAGGGACTGGTTTGTCACTAACAAAGGTACATGACAAACTGTCACAAGAAAAAAGGCTTCTCCAAACCCATTAGTTTTTAAAATATCTGGTGTACTTTTCACCAAAACCACCAGTTGGCCAAACTTGGCCTTAGAGTACTCCAGAAGAAACCAATACATTTCTGAAGAAATAGTAATGTTACAATCATGCTGTACCCTTTAGTGACTCAAGATTAATGTAATCTGGACAACAGAAGGATCTCACTGAGTAGAAAAAGGCAAAGGACCTTGTTAAGAGAGTAAATTCTCTGTATTTCCCATTATAAATCATCAGTTTGAAACTGTTACCTGCAGAGGAGCTGGAAAACAGCTTAGTGTATGTGATGCCCAGTTATGTGGAGTAAAGCTCATGATGGTCTGCAATATATCCTTGCACCAAGTTCCTTGAATTGAATCAGAGCCTGTGAAAAAATCTAGAAAATGGATCGATGACATTAGAATTTCATGTAAAAAACATTTCTATATTGGCATTCCTTTTCTATGACCATTTTTGCTAGTTCAACAGAGTTTCCTTTTTTCCCCAAACCTTTTCTTTGAATTTTTTTTACTCTGTATATGCTGGATATTTTTTTTAATGTATTACTATATACATATATAAAATATATTATATTTCTTATATTACACTGGTTATTAAAAATAGTTATTAACAATAACAAAATTATTTTTATATTTGAGCTACAAATAAAGCAATCATGACTTTAAGATTTTCTATCTAATTTCCTATAATGACAGTAAGGCAAGCACTTGCTGATTAACTGATTAGACTTAAAAAAAAATTCTGAGGAAGATAATTATGATGAAATTACCAGGTTCCATTTTATATTGCTTTAAAAAGGCTGCTCAGCAGTATCTTTCCCAATTAAGCTGTAAAAATCAAATTCAGGCCTCATCCTCCCAATACCAGTGTTGATTTAACATTAAAGGCTGAGTAAAGGTTAAAAAATAAAAGACTTAACACAACGAAGCCCTGTCCCTTTCATATCACCTCCACCAGTTTTTGTGAAATCAGTTGTACTAACTTCCCAGTGACTCTCCAGACTAGAACCATATAAAAGGAGATAAGGAAAACATTCCCCCTTGAAGCTAACAAAAACCTGATCCATGTCACTGCACACAGTTAAAACACTGACACACACAAAAGCTTTCCCCTTTCCCTTCCCCAAGAAAGCAATGACAAAGCAAAATTTTTTTCTTAAAGGCAAGCTGTAGAGTGGCTGGCTTCCACTTGAGCCACATACTTGCTGTGAACATATGATTTTTTTAATGGCATGTACATTAATCAATCCCAACATTTGAATTTAAAATGATGAAACAGAAAATAAGAGAGTAAAAAAACTCCCAAGCTAATCACACTGTATCTCTGTATCAAAATAAACTTTTAAACAATGTCTGATTTCACTATTGCTTTACTAATAGCTTTCTGCCTAAAAACAAGGAGTTGGAAATTAAATATATGCTTTTTCCAAAACCAGAAGTGTACATGATATATCCTATGACTGGTTTACTTCCAGGCTACTCTATTAAATGCTATTTTAGGGAAATGGCTTGACTACAGCTTTCACTTAGATGCTATTTCACAGCACTGCTATTACCTGTCACATGTGTTGCCCTTGCAAGAGTTAAGATCAAGGCTCTGTTGAGTTCTTCTGATTCTGCTGAAAGAACTGTTTTGGGATCGCTGAGAAATCGTGTAAACTGTGGTTGGACTTCAGAGCTGCCCAAAGCTGTGATCAGCCTTAGAGCAGTGCTCTCAACACTGAAAGAGGGAAACAGCCCAGTTAGCAAATAATGCTTATATTGCTGCTTCTAAGACTCCAAAAATACCTACGTTCCCTCCATTTTCTGTTTTAAATAATAATTTTAAAAAAATTGTTTTGAATGTGATGCTCTTAACCTGTAGAAAAAGATTGCTTTTTTCACTGTTTAATAACTTTATCAACCATTTAAGTAATTCTTGTCAAAAAAAATCTCTCAAAAATTGATCTAGGGAAAGTTCGAGCCCCCCCTGAAAAAGTGCCTCAAGTGCTTCCAATTTAGAGCATCTCCCTTTTGTTATATTTTGAATTTCTTTGTCTAAACAAGGATACATAGATTAACAAATATATATTCATAACAGAATAAAAAGTCACAAAAAATGCACGGGAAGTTTCAAAGCTAACTGTCACCATGAAGTAGACAGCACTAAATTGTCCTTATTAAAGAAATGAGGAACTACCACTTTTGATTAAAAAGCACTTTGTTTGCCTGTGCTCTAATTGGAAGCACTTTTCACACCAGGTAGTTTGAAGTAATTTAAAATAATTTTATAACTTTGTGTTTTTGAAATGCCAAAGCCACAGGGTAATTTACTCCAATCTAGTAGCATGCAGTGCTTACCAAAAGTGACTGATTAACATCCATATTTCACAGACCAAGATGCCAAAACAAGGTTTGGGTGAATAAAAAGGGCATGACCTTGAATTTAAGGAGGAATTCATTGTTGCTTGCTCTCTTTATGCTTGATAAGGGATAAGCAGTTCGAGTAATTTGAATTTGGACAAGGAATTTTTGTGTAATTAAGGTTTCTTAATATAAACTGATAAAAATGAGGTTGCTATGTCTTACACACCTCCATGAGAAATATTCTACTCCCAAAGTGAACAGACTCTTTTCCCAACTTTTCTACATCAAACCCCAGATTCTACATACAAACTTAATCACTAAACCATCAACTGTTTTAACAGCAAGTTAAATTCAAAGCTTTTCCCAGAATTATCTGCATATCTACTGTAGAGGTCCTTTAACCAGCTTTTCCATCCTTCCTGTATCCAAAGTAGCCATTATTTTATGCGTGGTTTACTCTGATATAATACATGCACCAATGGAACTCACACATTTTTGTCCACCCAGGTTCACATACAGCCACCATGGCTTTGCACCAACACACACCTTTACAGCTGCAGGACAAATCAGATTATTTCTCTGACAGACTGAAAATTAACTTTGTTAAAGAATTACGTGGAACCAACTTAACTCTGGTCATGAATCAAATATCCTCTCCAGGAGTAAGCAAGCGCAGTCACACTGGCAGAGGAGCCAGTCATCGGGGCTGCAAGTAGCAGGAGCTGCCTTCTGTCTCCACCTCAAGCAGCTCAACAGTTGTCCAACACTTCCCGACACGACGGTTCTGGTGCACATTCCTGTGCTTTGCCCTGTGGCACTGCCCCCACGTCTGTGCAAGAGGCTGCCTCGTGCATCTCTGCAGAGTACTATCAACAGCTAACTATATTTCCGAAATGTGGCCTGCTGAGATGGCCACAAAACAATTTAGCCACAGAACAAAGACCGGGAGGTACTTGTGTCCCATAGTTCTCACACAGCTTTCATCATATGATTAAGAAGGATTCTGAGATGAGGTTAACATGGCAGCTGTCACTCACCACAGATGAAGCTGGTTCTGGTTAGTCTGTGGCACAGCAGCCAAGGAGTGAAGATGGCTGAGCAGCTGAACTCTGTAATGAGGCTGGATGTGATGCATCCGATAGCTGAACATTTCTAGCAGAGTGTGCAAAATTCCCCACGCGTGAGACTTGAACACTGTTGGCAGGAGCTGACCTTACAAAAAAGAGTTTGTAAAGTAAGTTTTCCAAGTGATTACACTTCCAAATACAGCTACAGAGTATGCTCTGGATAGATGGTTATATTTAGCTGCAAGTCCCACATTTGATTTGAGAATTGCACTACCTCCAAAGAATGCCTGTGCAAGCACTGTCTGAAGGTGCTGTAAATGTGTAGAGCTCAATAACATATTGAATGACCATATACAGCAGACATGTAAATTATTTTAATGAGTGCAATTAAATATCATTTGCATGTAACTAGTAAGTTTGCTTATGGTTTTCCATTAAGCATATTTTTGGACAATGCAGTGTAACTAGAAAGGGTCCTGACCATGCAAGTGATGGCATAAAGGGACAGCAGTGCCTCTGAATGTAAATTGCACCTGAAATTTACTGCAGCACTAGAACAACTATTACAATTTCTTCTATATTAAAACAGCATACATGTATTCAACATGCTGCATCATTAGATTTTTCTTTTTACCACAGTCTCTAGCTGCCATTAAAAGAAAATGCTACTGAACAAAAGGAAAAGAAAAAAATAAAAAAGGTTTTCTTTCTTACTGATAAAGCCTTTGATGCCCAAGGACTCTATTTCCATATAAACCAACAGGCGACTGTAGGTTTCCACAAGAGCAGGAGCCAAGGCCACACTAGATTTTGCATGAGCCAGCTTAATTACCCTTGTAGCTATGCTATGAATCAGACTGAGGAAGGAGAGAAAGTATTTTTCAATTAAAAGCAAGGACTTGAAAGTTAAGAAATTCATTAAGTAAATAAACAGATTGATACATGACACATTCAGACACAGGAACACTTTTCCGGTGTTAAGTTACACACAAATTTACAGTTTAAAAAAGTCCCCAGAACTAGCAGCATACGGTACCTCATTTTGGCATGAACCGTGAGTGAGTCCAAGAGGTTCATTGGCAATGGGGTAATAGACCCTGATGCCATGCAATTAGTCCCTGGAAGAGATATCCTCATGTTGCCATTTCCGTAAATAGTCTCTACTAGCACACCCATGGGCAAAGTGAAACACTCTGAATTGGTTGAGTAAGCATTGCACAACAAGGCAATCTTGTAGTCATTCATCTGTAAGCTTTTATTTCTTAAACTCTGTTGCAAAAACCTGTGTGCCAAAGAGATGAAACTTTAAGTAGAAAGAAACAAGCAGAAGAATACATATGAGTTCCGGGATCACAACCACAATAACCCCAGTCAAAGATCCACTGTAAAACAGTAGAAAACCCAAAATATTTATTAATTCCACCACACCAAACAACTACATCTCATGCCACAGTTTCACCGTTTTATGATTTTCTTTTATCAGAGAAACCCATCAGGACAAAAAAAACCACTTTAAAAATCACCCTTCTGAACAAAACTTAACCCACTGTACTGTTTGCCCACACCTTCCAAACCAAAGCATAATAACACAAAGTAGTTAATTCACTTTCAAATTCTACACCAGTAAAAAAAGATTAATAAATCTTAGATGTACTGCATTACTTCTCTCAGCTGTATGGCAACAGCATATTTTGACTTTGAGCTCGCTCCCAGTGCTGCTTCATTCCTTTGATAATCATATAATACGTTCTGATTACAGACTTGGAGCTTTCTGTTCCATTATTTCTATCAAAACACAACAAAACCCCCAAAACTCACTCATGGTGAAGATTAAGAGAATGAGGAATGGGAATCTGTAACTTGGAGTTGTCACTGTGGGCCTTCCGATTGAGATGAATCCAAATACAGGTCATTGCAAAAGCATGAGTTGACTGGGGTTTGTTAATGTCAGGTACTGGAATACACTGAAGACAGAACACATGAATGTGACATATTGCACACAGTCAGGTACAGAAAACCAACTTAGGATAGCCAGCATTCACAAGGTCAAGTTTTTCTTTTTCTGACTTGAAGCGCAGTAAGAAACAGTTTTAAAGACCAGATTCTGCCCTCATCTGTGTAAGCAATTTTACATAAAGAGCTCTGGAAGAGATAGTAATTAACCTGTAAAAAAAACCCCAAAATATCAAACTATCTAAGACTTCAGGAAATGGAAGTTCATGCTTAGAGTATATACACTGAAGCCATATGTAGTTACAAAGCACACACTTTTACTCTCAGCCTTGCACTTGAAACATTACTCAAGAATCAGTTATGGTAAGTGCTTCCATAGTAGATACTCACTGGCCTATCAGTCTTTTCTGAAAAATCAAATTTGTCTAGCATCTCCATTATACTTAGTGTAATACAATTCCTATGAAAAGGAACAGATATACCCCAAAATTCATGCTGACAATGCTCCCATGATAGTTTAAGAATGACCCCTAACTCCACCCTCCCCAGGAACCTTCATTCTAGAAGAATATACAAACCATGACTAGGATTTTATTTGCTAACACAGAATGAATTTTCAAGTAACTATTAATAGAAAAGAAATTTAAGGTGTCCTGTTCAGTTCTTTGCATTCAAAACTATCTCTCAGTGTCTTATTCTGCTACAGCCCAGATGTAACAATAAAACATTATTCCTTAACAGTATCCTCAGTGCTTTAACAAACTCATCAAAACCTTATTAAAACCAAAGTCAAGGAAGAGAGGAGTCAACAGAAGCCTTTTTTTTTTCACCCTTAACACCTAGCACAAACATGGTTACTGGAAAAACATAGTGAAGGAAATCCTGAAAACTTTAATTTAATTATTAAACATCTCTCTTCAACTATGCAGCACACTACTGTAATAGTGACTCAAGAATAACAGTAATATTGACATAAGAAGGTCTCAAGTTTAATTAAAAATAAAGATTTCCATTTCACAGTGAAGACTTACTTCTTTCTCAGGGTACAGGAGGTCAAAAAGCTTCATAACTGGGAGGAAGTCAGCCAGGGCGTTCTTCTGGATGCTGCCAGAGATGAACTGCAGTAGCACCCACATCAGATGGTCTCTTCCTTTAATGAGACCACGGCCTGCCAACTGTCAAAACTCTCAGTAACAGACAAATACTGCATGCAGAAGAAAAACCATTGCAAAGATTCCTTTAAAAGTAGAAGGGAAGACTAAAATAGTTCCAGCAGACATCACTTGGGACTTTATACCAGGACTTAGGCAGAAATGTATGTTGTTGTGCTTTCAGAAAGATGGCAAACAGGTGCATTAGTTTTAACACAGAAACAGGACTAGGAGGGCCTTGCTGGTAAGATTCAAAATATACTTAGCTCTTGAGGATCACTGTCTTGAAAAATTAGCAACTCAAATATTTGACTTAACCTGTCATCTTGTAGACCTGTAGCCAGTACAGTATTGCCATTGCTAGCAGCAGGCCACAGGTTTTATATCAACTCTATCTCCAAAGCAAGTCTCTGAAGCTGAACAACTTGGGCTTGCTTCACCTGGACTTGTCTGGATTTATTTTTTTATTATTTAGTGTCTTTGTAACAGCAATTCTCTAATAAGCAGTACTCTACTCTTAACTTCCACTTATCTAGTTTGCTTTAATTTTAGATTAGGTTTGTGTAGTTGTGTTGTATAGTGCCTATTGCTTCAATGGTTCATTAACAGTAATTAAAGGAATGCAACCCTGATAAAAATAATTTCAGTTATACCAAAGAGAGCAGAGAACTAGAATACATCCCAAGTGAAATATAATATATGTAGTAAATTTTGAGGTAACATGGAACTGTGGACAAAAGAAGATGAAAAATGTGTAGTGCACATTAGACACTGTACCAAAAGACTCATGTGCTCATCCTGTATTGAGAAAGAATATCCCCTTCCTACCATCAGCACCACACCTTCTCTCAGCAAACAGCTTAGGATACTGCTGACTTACTGTAACCTGTCCTCTCCTCTCTTCTGGAGGACTGCAACCACCATCCTTTGAATTCAGAGAGGCACTGAGCACCAGAGAAAAGGACAAATACTAGAAACTGCATCACTTTTAACAGGATTATTATTATGAAGTGATAATAACTTTAGATTGTGATTGCCAATATACTACAATTGGAGAAATGATGTTTGATTGGATTGCTTTGATTAGATTGTTCAGAAAAATGAACTGTAGGTTCTCGCACACATTTACATGGTGTTTCTTTAGCTCACAAACTGAACAGGGCATTCAATCTGAAGCTTAGCTGTAAATTGGATGCAACAGTGCTCAGATCTTCTGAATTAAGCCCGTTTATCTCCTTATTCTAGTTACTAGAATATTTTGAATCCAGATATAATGCAACATCCTGTGAATGAATACACTAGAAACAGATCTAACTCACAGCAACACAGCTTGAGAATTTGACTGACTTCTACAGAGCACAACAACCCCAAAAATGTAATTCTTATACATAAGGTATTTCTTGCAGGAGTGAGTGAGTTTGGTTTTGGTTTTGTTTTTTTTAACTTGTTTAATTTTTCAGATCTCTCTTACCACATGGGAGCGATACAAACAATTTACCTTTTGATGGAGTGACAGGACCATATGAGGAAAACTTGCAAACTGAAAGAGCACAAAGAAAATGAGCTGGCTGGAGAGATGCTGCCACAGAAGCTGACTGGTTCCACCATCATCAAACTTCTCTTCAGTCTCAGACCTTTCCATGGCATACACCACAAGATCCACCAGCTGGTCCTCCAGCACAGGGCAGCGCTGCTTGTGCTGTAAGGCAGAGATCAGATACAGTATTCCAAAAGCTTTGCCATTAACTTCAGAACTTGTACAGTTGCTTGCAGTTATAGTACAGTATTTTGACAGAAGGCTGGGAAGCATGAAATGAAGTCTGAACTTAAGTTTAAGGATAAGCCAGTGTATTAAAGCTGCACTATGTTACAGGTCACAATGATTTTTACATTTTAACATGCTACATAATTCCCTGCTTGGTTCCAGAACACAAGTCATCAATGCACAAATAACACCTGGGGGAACTGTTTGTGTTTTTAAATAAATTTATGCAGGATGTTATTTCTCTGATCTTGCATCCAAGGAAAATAAAGTCCATCATTCTTTTAATACATTGGTGGGGACTCTTTTGTTTGGAGGATGCTGGTTTGTTTTTTTGTTTTCCTTCCTTCTTTTCTCCCTTAGGTCCATTTCAAAAGCAGGGATCACCATAAAGAAAAACATGCATTAATTATATCACCAAAGACAGAGGTAACATGCCAATATACAACATAGGTGTTTAATGACTAATCTTTTTCACCCTCATTCTGGGCTCACCTACAACCAGTAGCAGAATTAACATCAGGTTAATAACCCTATAATCAGGTGCTGTCCTGCTGACACAGCACCACTGGTACAAGCCAAGATCAAAAAGACTTGAAAATGAATCTGATAAAAGTGGTATGTTTTACACACTGAGAATAGAACAGAAATTACATATCGTAGCTCTTTAGACATAGGATTTAGACTGCCACAACCTCCACAGTGAGCTACGTGAACACAGAAATAATTTAAAATACACACCTTCCCTTATGACCTTTAATAATGATCAAGTAAGGTATGCATTATATATATATATATATATATCTCCAGATACATATGATACTACAGATATATGTAAAGCAAGCCTGCTACCAGTGATTTTGAACTTGGATTATAAAGCTTCAATTTAAGACCATCGAGTATGATGTCACATATCAGAAGTTCTCTAATGCAACAACCTTTTATTACCCTGCATTCATACAGTTACTATTACTAAGGACAAGAAACTGTGAGGAATTTATTTCAGACAGTGCTAGCACTTCAGAAATAATCTAACCTCTGTTTGTTTCATTACATTCTCTACTCAGGAAGGGGTGAGGTGATTTGTTTGTTTTTACACCTGATGCCTGTAACATAATGCAGCCTTAAAGAAAACATTATTACTTTAATGATACAAAAGAAAAGGAACTAAGCTGCTCAACCACTACTCATGAAAATGCAGTATCCCTTTCTAGAGGCAAAAGGTGTATGTAAAAAAGTTTTAAAAGATTGCCCAAATACTCATAAAACATTTCAGGGATGCCTTAGATGAGTTCTTTGACTTACTAATCAGGCAACCTAAAAACACCCTTTTAAGTGATAAAGAAAGAAATAACGAAAGGAAAGAGAGATGCTGAAAGGAGATGCTTGCTCTACCTTCGTCGATGGTAGTCTTTTGCCATGAAAAAAAAAGAGATTCTCTTCAATTGAAAATAAAATGCAGGAATGGGGAAAGTTGACAAAATAGAGTGAACAGCATCCCCTGTTGCATGCTCTTCACCAGCTCAAAACTGCAGAAAGCTACAATTCCAGCTGTGCTTTCTTGAAACATGCTTAACACAAACCTCTAACTAGAACAGAAAGCATTGATTACAGTTTCACCTTCTCTCCCAGTAGGCAACGCTGTTATCACAGATCAACCACGTTATAGCTTTACAGAGAGCAGTATTAACACCACCAGTTCAGAACACTTCGGGGGTTCTATGCTTCGATTCCTTCCCCCTCCCAAAGCAACTAATTATGAAGCAGAGCAGGGTGCAACAGACAACACTACAGACTAGTTTATAATCCAGCATGCAAAACTACTACGTACAGGGCTTGAAATTTAATAAGTTTGCTAAGCGCCGGGTTAAGGTCCAAAAGCCTAATCGTGGTAGGCTATACTCATTTTGGATAAAGTTATTCAAAGAATACAACAGGAAAATATTACTCTTAAAAAGAAAGCCATAATTTCCAGTAGAAATTTTCACTATTCTGAACAATTTGAAGCTTGGGAAAACTTAAGGAGCCAGGAAATTTATAAAAGAATATATTAAATCTTTTATTCTGAAAATCACGTCTTTATTGCTTCAGGAATAATTTTTGATAAGAAATATAGCACTACTTCACATTCTATCTTCATTAGTTTCATTTTCTGGCTTTTTTTTTTTCTGTATTTTCAGTGAATATATATTTTTCCACAATTTTTTAATCTATAGTTTTGGAGAACTCGGAAATAAAATACTGTGCTGCATAAGATTTTGCAGGATTGGGGCCTTATTAATTGCTTGTATCTGAATGAACATCTCAGTATATACTGAGATGAATAAAAATACGGGTGAAGGTTGATTCCCTTCACAAATAAGCAGGAATTCGTATTTTAGTGTGGCTTAATCAAACCAAACTAAACACTTTTTTCAATTATATATGGAAAAATATAGGAAAAAGCATAGTGGTTTTGAATGCTAAAGACAGTATTATTGAAATTTTTCTAAGTTTATTATATATAAAATCATATTCTCCATTTTGCCCTGACAATAGTATTTAAAGACCTGACAAATACATCACCTCACTGAAAATGTTTTTAAACAGTAAAGAAATATAGGGAGAAAACAAGTGCTACCATGGCAACTTCATACTACAATTTCTTGAGACCAGCCCTCTGATGGACTAGTGGTCCTTCAAGTGGATCAAGGCTTTTGCTTTGGGCTGGTTTCTTTTTTTAAGTTGTTTGTTTGGTTGTTTTTTTTTTATGGGGAAGGGGGCCAGGATTGGGGGCATATGTAGCAATAAAAGTGTTCCCTAAAAGAAAGGTATTTTAAGAAGTCAGTAAGACTAGCTGCAAGCTATTACAGTTTTCAAGTATTTTAAGCAAACAACACATGCCTCAAAAATATTTAATAAATATCTACACTTAAGAAATGGATTCAGAGGACCAAGATCCTTGCAGAGCTCAAGACCCTTGCAACAGTAAATGCTGTCTCCAAAAGTCTAATTCAAAATGTGTACATTAAATGCCTGAAATAGTCAACAAAAGACAGAACTACAGCTTTCCTCTCACTTCCATTTTTGAAACCAGTATGATACCAGACACAAAATCTTAAAGCCTGGTGTTTATATAATGCCTGATTCTATTTCTGCCAAGCTCAGTGGCCATTCTTGGGTTTTCCTCATTATAAAATGGAGCAAGTTGCAACAAGAAAGTTGCACTCAGGTGTTCTCAATGCACAAACAGAAATATATAAAAATAATCACACCTCTTAAATTAAGTACTATGCCATGTTAACACTCGTAATAGAGGATAGTAAGTTTCCAGAATCAACCTACAATATTTTAAAAATAAAAGGGAAAGGAAAGTCAACTTTTGAATACTGCACGTCTTTCCTTTCACTTAATGGTTCTGCTTACACAATGCATTGACAGACAGGAATTAAACCACATCTGTCCCAAGGAAACTATCCTGTTTTTTTAGCTAGGAGAGAATACAACTATGTATTCACCTGAATGGAGTATGGCACAGATACATTTCCTAATCAAAGCTGCAGATCACCACTGCTGGTTTAAAAGGTGACCACCCAAATATATTACATAAAGGCTGAAGTTATTAATACAATGGTTGCCAATTAAAAGTTTGTAAAACATTACAGAAATGAGACACCTGAAAATGACCTCCTCTTTCAAATATTCCCCAACCCAGAGAAATCGAAGTTTAACAGGTTTTCATTCTTTAGAGAACTGCAAAACAATCCTGACTGCATTCACACAAGCAAAAATGACATTTTACTCTTTATGCGAGCCTGTACATACAGAGAAGGTAAAGATATAAACCAATGTGTTCAAAGTGACTTCATGTCCTTAAGACATCAGTTTTAAGAACCAACTGTAGGATTCCTAAACTGAATATTAATTGGGCATCAGTGTATTAACACACTATTAATCAAAACATCATCTTGTTTCCAAATCCAAGATTGTTACATACTTCAACACATTGTTTAAAACATAATTAATATTGGGAGTACTGCCCCAGCTAACAGCAGAATATAAATTGGAATAGAATCATAGAATCATTTAGGATGGAAAAGACCCTTAAGATCATGGAGTCCAACCATAAAACATTACAACATTCATGATAAAATACAATTTAAATCTCTACTTCCTATAGACCAGTTCAAAAAGGCATACAAGAGAAGGTGCTGCCCCACACAGAAGTAGACAGTAGCAAAAAGTAAAAAAACCTAGACTCTAACAGAAGAAATATTTTGAAATTTTTGTTATGACATCTGAATTTAAAGCCATATACTCGATAAAGATATTAGAAAGCCTCATCCCACAACAAAATCCCACAGCAACACTTAGAATTCTGAAAAGAACAGATGAATCTATAAATGTAACAAATTTTACCTTCATTTTTCTCTCTGCAAGGTTAACAGGACAGCTGGATTTGTACTTTTTTTTTTTTTTACCCAACCCAGAGATGGCTTGAGTGAACAGTTTTCTAACATAGATCTACTTAGTTCAGATTGAACCAGCAAATTTCATTGTTCATCTTCAAGCATCCTTGAGAACTAGGACAAATTTGGCTGAACCATACCTAGTTTGTGATGCCAAAAGATTCAAATGAAGGCTCCAATCCTGCAACTGGATCTGTGTAAATAGTTGATAGGGCATACAAGCAGCTTCACATAAATAATTAATGATCATAAATAAATAATGACCATTCCTTTGAGATATTTCTGTATGCATTTTGAAACAAACTTGGCACTATCTGCATTTCTAAGTGAATTCTTCATACTGACAATTCATTTCTGCAGGTTAGTTCAGTTCTAATAAAGTACAAAATTATCAGCCATTTTACAGAAATCATCAATATAGTTACACTGAAAATATATATAATTACTTCTGAAAAGCATGCTACTATTTTTTGTCAGGTGGATACGTTAACAAATTCAACTATAACATGAAGGTATTTCGAACCTAAAAGTGCATAAAATTTTAACATTTTCCACAGTTTTGAGCAGAGTATACTAATGTTTATGTAGAACGTTATTTCCTATTCAATACCACTACACCACCCTATTCTGTATTTATATTTTTAACTCACAAATTTTCAACAGCCCAAACATCCTTATGCTGGTGTAAATGTAGGAGCACAGCTATAGTTCATGTTCTGTCAGCATTTCCTTTATAAGCTACATTCCTCAAATTTGTTCCTTGGTCATAAAAATTCATGCCAGGTTGAAACTTTGTGTAGGAATTCCTGCACTAGTACACAAATTTTAAATATAATTCAATATATTTCATTACTTCATTAAAATTTTCTTTGATTACTTTTAGAGGACAGTAAAGCAGGAGTTAAAAAAAGCATTTCTAACATCAATGTTTTTTGACCAGAAGGCACAGAACATACACAGTTAGAAGAATAAAATGGGTTCAATATATTTTTTTTTCCTAGTTCTTGTATTATTTACCATCTACAAGATGCAGAGAGGAATAGTTTGATTTATTAACTGAGTGAGGACACAGAAATGGACTCAGAATACAAATACTACTCATTTCAACACTAAACTTAGCAGCTTGCTTCTAAGGTTTAACATTTCAGCTGCTTTAAGTCTCAAATACAAAAAATCTGTCATTTACAACACACAGTACTGTCTGCTGAGATGTAGAAATCTGTGCATTCAGAAACATAGTCAGAAAGAGCACTGGTGTATTTCACTTACAATGGGAAATATACACAAGGTTTCAGGATCATGTAAATTTTATAGTCAAGTTACAAATTTGAAAAAAGTTTCTTAAATGGAAACACTGACACAACCTTCACTATAGTATTGCAAACAGCAACGCTATTTTATAAATCTTAAACAATGTTTTTTAAGTGTGGAATTTATTATTGTAACAAGGGATCAGCTGTAAATGTAAAACCCATAATTTCAAATTTCAAGCAGAATCATGTTTGATTTGCTCAGGCCTTTATTTATTTATTTAAGCAAGTAGACAAAATTTTAAGGAACTACTTCTCACATGGTACTCTACACTACCTTTCTTTAACCTAGCTTGGAGAATATTAAAATGGCCTATTTGGAAGTTTGTTACACAGGCTTCCTAATGATAAGGAAATTCCACTAGTAAAGCTTTTTATTTTTTTAATCAATGATGTATTTACAGCTTCATAATTTTACAATCAAGTGCAGTGGATGTTTTTCCACCTGCATAAGGAAGGAAACTTTTAACTTAAGAATCTCTCCTCACCTGAAAATTCCAGCAGGGCAAGTAAAAGTTCTCACGACTGGTAGAGGAAATGGTAGCAGTCCATTCCAACGAAAAATATTAGGGCCAAAGGACCACTGATTATCATCTTTATGCTACATCTCTTGTATCTCTAGAGATTCGCAGTGAGAATTTGCCCTCATGTAATGCCCTGCCAATTTCAAGCCCTGACTGTACATGTATTCTCTAACTGGAATCAGTGGCTACAAAGCGGCCAGCGTATCGTTAGTCACAATACAACAGTAAGGTTGTGAACATACCTGAGCAATGTTCAAGGTCTAGAGCATTGGAGGATGGGCAGGACAAGACAGGACAGAACAAAAATAAAGGAAGAAAAAAAGAAAAGACAAAACAGTGACTATGAGGCCAGCCTCAAGGATCCCCAAGTCAGACTAAACCCTCCCATTCTAAGGTATAAAAAGAAAAAAAATGTAACAAAACAAACCCCAGCTTTTCACTATTCTGGTACTATAACATGTCAATACAACAGAGTACAACAATGCTTTAAAAACTAATGAACAATAACATTTTTATTGTTTGAGCTAGCAGTGTCCTCCTGTCTGTCAAAGGTGTACTTGAGGCTGGCCTTATAGGAAAAAAAAGCAATGCAAAAAAAAAAATCATATTTTAAATCTCTACTGTTCAATTTAACATTCGTAAAGCAATATACAAATGATAGAAACAACAGTGTCCAATTAACCTAGTATGATTTCATTAAAAAAAAAAAAAAAAAATTAAAAAAATCACTCTCTGGACCTAAACTGTTTTGCTTAGTTAGCTATAGCAAAGAAAAGAGAAAAAGAATAGTGCAGATTCTATGCAGAATTAAATCACATGTCACAGCATGGTACAGTACCTGCTTATTCAGACCTAGCATATTGCAGACCATATCCCTTGAATACGGCTGTTCCAGCACATATCTCAACAGAGCAGTCTGTGGCTCAAACAGATCCTTGGAGGGGAAGGGGGGAGGGAAAAACAAAAAGCAATCACATACAAACATATATTGCCTCCAGAGTGTTCAACACCGAGTTTAACTGACTTAAACAATGTAAGAATGAATGTTTAATTTATGCAGATATGTATTATCTGGCAATTCTTTCTGCTTTCTGGTACTCAAATGAAAGCAGAAAATAATCACAGCTCTTAAGAAGAGACAGATTTTATGGGGACCAAGAAAAAGAACATTCTTCATCCAATAAAAGGGTGACAAACTTTTTGAAACAGCCTTGAAATACTGAAGCACCACCAAGAACTCAAAGGCAGGCAGGTAAGACAACCAAGGAAGCAGATGACCAAGACAAAAACCATGAGTCACATGAAGAAAGCAAATAGGAACAACTGCTCCCTGTATCTTCCAACAGCTGCATCACTTTCAAGCAAAACGTTATCTCAAGCTAGGTTCAAAACAAACAGGGGCTGATTCCTCATGCAAAACGAAGTTAAAACTCCTTGTCAGAGGGATGTTGAGGATGCTAAAAGCTTACACAGCCTCATGAGGAGACTAAACAAATATTTGTAAGAGGACAGTTTACTAAATATACGGAAACTAAATCTGTCTCAGGAAACACCCAAATGGATAATGGCTGTAGAGTGTAAACACTATCTGTCATCAAATACACTACCTTTACATCTTTCCTTAGATACCCAGGATACAGGGAATGGGATGCTGAACAATACGGATTTTTGTCCTGATCCTTCACCGTTTTCAAATTCTTTTAGTAAACCACTATTTTACACCCAGAGTTTTAAGTTTAAACAAGCTAAATTATATGTAAGTTTGAATTGTAAAATTCTTTCCTATGGAATAACAAGGCACAGAAGAAATTACTTTCCCATTCTCGTTCAACTCCCCACTGGTAAACTGATTTTCCAATCCATATTCTCCTCTCACTTGCTCTCTCACATACACACACCCACCCATAAACCACATTAAACATCTCATGTTCTTCAGCATCCACAGCAGCAGTTCTACCACAAATGACTTCAAAGGTCCTCCCCACATAGCTTGAAATAATTGAAATAACACAGTGAAAACATCTATGTCTTCAACATTAGCCTAGCTAGAAACCATCAGGTATTCACAGATTATTTTTTTCCCCAATGATATAAAAGCTCCATGTTTATTGAATAGAACATGTTTAAGAATCTTACTGGGCATACCTTATCATATGGTAAGAGACCTTTCAGAGGAAAACGAAGGGTTGTAGGATCCAGCTTCCACGAGTTACACATGGCACCTGAGTTATTTACCACAGGAAGAAGACTACAGCGACCTACAGGCAATGAGACATTAATTCTAAACCAGTGGAAGTGGCCTATAGTTTAATAATTCTGATGCAAAAACTGGCCTCAGCCACTTTTACACTCTCCTTACATTTTCACTGTTTAAAGCTTTTTATCATAGGATTGCCTCAGGCTGATTTTCTTTCCTAACTGATTTTTAACTAATAAAATATCAAAGGAGTAAAATCCCTATTTATTCAGACTGAGTAACCCAAAAATAAAAGTATTTACAAATATTATTCTATAAGTGCCCTTTTAGGTTACCAAAAGTCTGTTCCATTGCCACCACTTGATCTAGGGATTTAATTTTGGTACACTGACCCTTCCCACAAAAAAAAAAAAAAGTATTACAATCTAAGTATATAATCTAGTCTTTCAGTTTTCCTTCACTCACTGTGTAAGACAAACTGTGGGTAGGATTCTGATCAGTAAACTAGTCAAATACAAGCATCTGTATTCTAATTACAGTCTCAATGGAGATCAAGTCAATTCAGTGTAGGCCAGTGTGATTCAGCTGATCACACATGAAGAATATTTTGTAGAGTAAATGTAGACTTTTTAGTCAGTGTAGACTAGACACCTGGCATTTATTGCAGTCGCTTCAACACAGGCATCTGAAATGAGCTCCTAGCACACCTGTATATCAGCATTTAAATTTATGTGCTCAACTAAATTTAGGTGCTCAGCATTTAAATTCAGGGGTCAACTTTGACCTAAGTCTCACTGTCAGTTCAAATTGCATGATTTCACCTGTCCAGACCGGCCATATCACTATAAGATAAAACACAAAGGAAATAAATATTTCTTTCTTCCCCTCAACCATACCCATACAGGTAATTTATACATACAAGACTTGTAAAAATCTGTGTGTGATCCCTGTGAGTCATCTGCACAAAAGCTATGCCACACTTAGAGCAGAAAAGAGTAACTACATGCTTCTGAAACATGTCTGGAGCATTAGAGATGAATTTACATTCTTAATTACTGCACTGAAGAAGATCAGTTCCAATAAACCTTGTTCAGGCCTAGGAAATAATGCAGCTGTTATTAAGCTACTTAGTTTGCAAAGCAAACAGAAGACATTTTTGTCTTTTTGAAGAAAAATACAACAGGCATCACAATTAAAACAGCCAAATTTTAATTTTTGTATTTCTAGCAATAAACAGAAGGTTTTTTTCACTGAAAAGAAAGCCCATACTCATCTGAGCTAGGAAATGTTCAGACAGAAGCCTGCTACAACAGAGGTAAGGCTGAACAGCTAAAGGCTACAATGGAAACTGAAGTCAGAAAACGCTGAGTCTAACATACTAGTGGATCTGTATTAGCTCAAAATCCTATGAGGAGAGGCTGAAAGACCTGGAGCTTTTTAGTCTGGAGAAGAGAAATCTTAGGAGAGATCGAATTAATGTGTATAAATATATGAGGGCTGGGTGTCAGGGAGGAAAGGGGCAACCTCTTTTCACTTGTGCCCTGCGATAGGACACGGGGCAATGGTCACAAGCTGGAGCACAAGAAGTTCCACCTCAACATGAGGAAGAACTTCTTTACTGTAAGGGTGCCAGAGCACCGGAACAGGCTCCCCAGGGAGGTTGTGGAGTCTCCTGCCTTGGAGACTTTTAAGACCTGTCTGGATGCGTTCCTGTGTGACCTGCCCTAGAGCAGATGGCCCTGCTCTGGCAGGGGGGTTGGACTCGATGATCTCTGGAGGTCCCTTCTAACCCCTAACATTCTGTGATTCTGTGAAAATAGTTGAGCACAGAAAATGTACAATTTTCTTAATGTGGTTAAAAACTATATGGCCATGTAACAAGAGGTACACTTCCTCTACCTGTTTGTAACAAAAAATTATTTTAATGTCATCAATATGAGTACTCCCCTTCAAAGCAAAAACTGGAGAAGCAAATCTGAGAACAAATTGACAAGAATAAAGATACTACATGAAACATAAGCTCCAAATAATTTTTTTTAGATGAATATATGAATCAAAATAGTACAAAATAAATAAATTTTGAAGTCACTCATGAAGTCTTTCTCTTACCACAAATGGAATTTATTCTTGCTGTAGGTCTGAAGGTATCCACAAAGTCCGATACTAAATTGCCTAGTAACTAGGTGACGAAGGGAGAAAAAAAGTTTAAATTCCAGATACTGATATAAAATATTTATGACTTAACAACAGTTTATAAATTTAATGAAAATATACAGGAATCTACTAAAATAACTAAATTCCTAAGCATTTCAACAAGTCTAAAAAATCACTCAGAAACTAAAACCACAAAAGAAAAACAAGACCTTATAAAAAAGGGGCAAGAAGCACTCTTCTCAGCTTGCACTCAAATGGAGTTTATATAGAACTGCTTCTCCTATGCATACTATACTATTTCAGTACACACCACTTGGTAACAGATGATTTAAGACAAGCTTTAGAATTTCTATTCATAGCAAACCTCTGCCTCTGAATAACAATTCCACAAAGGCAACCAACCTAGCTTTGTATACGCTGGATTAAATCTTAGCTCGAAAGAAGTCAGTAAGTTTTGTCATTAATTCAGAAGAGTCAGGATTTTATCCTTTTCCTGACACCTAGTTATTTTAATAGAATACAAAATGAAAAACTGGATCAACATTACAGTCTTTTTGGGAAACAATGGACATTTTCACTGCACGAAAGCCTCAAATATTTTTTGCAAAACTGAATTTAAACTAAAAGGAAACACTGGTCATCTACCTATCTTACTTTTCTTATCTTGAAGCCAGAAAGAAAGTACAGACTGGTAGGTAAGCTTGATCTGCATTTCCAGATCTACTCAACAAACCCCACTCCGTGCTTCAAGAGTTTCAAGCACCAGGCCATAGGTCACAACCATATCATCAGTTTCATGCAAGAACACAGGGAGCCCCTGCTGCTGCCACCACATCAAGCCTGTGTTTTAATTTACATGCCTGCACACAGAGCTTACTGTTGAATAGAATCTTCATTTAAAACCTTTGTTTTAAAAAAATATGTCATTTTGGCTTGTGTAGAACAAAACTCCAGATTACATGATTTGACGTATCCTATCATTACCCAGTGGGGAAGCTTTCCCTCAGGATACAGTTTTCTGATTTCTGTAACTGCAAAGTAGGCAGGTAACAAACATGCATTTCTTTCCAAAATGTAGGCTACCACCTATAAATAAAAAAAATACATCAGTGTAAAAGACTTTGGATAAGGTAAACAAAGGTCCAGTCTGTCTGCTTGTCTGAGGTAGCCCATGAAAATCATAGAATTGTAGAATGTTTTGGTTGGAAGGGACCTCCAAAGGTCATCTAGTCCAACCTGCCTGCAATAAGCAGGGACATCTCAAACTACGGGAAGCTGCTCAGAGCCTCATCAAGCCTGACCTTGAATGTCTCCAGGGAGGGGTCCTCCACCACCTGTCTGGGCAACCTATTCCAGTGATCTATCACCCTCATACTGAAGAACTTTTTCCTAACGTCTAACCTAAATCTCCCCTTTTTTAGCTTAAAGCCATTACCCCTCATCCTGTCACTACAATCCCTTGTGAATAGACCCTCTCCTGCTTTCCTGTAGGCCCCTTTCAGGTACTGGAAGGTTGTTATAAGGTCCCCCTGGAGCCTCCTCTTCTCCAGGCTCAACAACCCAACTCTCTCAGCCTGTCTTCATAGAAGAGGTGCTCCAGCCCTTTAATCATTTAAAATTGACATTTAAACATGCAAAATAGATACAAGAATTAACATACTTTTTCTTAAGTTGTATTCTGATATTGTCACATTAGTATAAAACCTGTTTTCATTTGTATAAGTTAGACTGTTTAAGCCCGAGTAAAACTATGGCTCTATGTCTGCTGACAAAGTATTGAAAACAACTACTGTTTTTATTCACTAAGAATAAAATAAAGAAATTCATCTCAGTATTATACCTCATACATCTTACCTTAGGGAAGTAAAGCACTGGGCCTGACTCCCCTGTTAAGGATTTTAGGGTTTATCCCCTAGAATGTCTTTATTGTATAAAAAGCAATTACAGAAAAGAATTGGAGCACAAAGAGTAAGTCCCTGTTGTTGAACTTTACCAACTCCCAAAGTGAGCCATCCCAACTATTAGAAAATCACAAAAAAAAAAACCAAAAACAAAAACAAAAGAATAAGGCCTGTCTTTCTCTGTAGCAATAACATAAAAAATCCTGACAGTTACCTCTCGTGCTGCTAGAAGCTGCTGTACAACAGCTGAGCTCACAGTGTTCGGAATTGTTAAGATTTTCTCCAGGATCACTTTCAGTAGATCACGCACACCCTAAAAGAAAGCACACCCACAAAAAAATTGAAGTTCTCAGATATTCTTTACTTCTGGCAGAGAGATTACACAATCAATATGATTGGACAATATTTTGAAAAAGTGGTTGCTTGTTGCTAGGTGCCAGAAGGCACACTGCTACTGAGAATGTGAATGTCAGTGATACTGAACTCCTTACAGAACCCAGGACACCCCCGACGACAAAGGAACTTTAAATTTCAGTGTGCATCCAGAGGCATCCAATGTACAACAGCTTGTGCAGGCTGACCAAAGCACAATGTTGTATTCTGTGTTTTTTCTCTAACAGGCTCACCAGTGCTGGTGAAATGATTCTCTGCAAGAGATATGAGGTTTCTTACTCCTTCTGCTAGAGCTGTACCCTGCCAAAGGCTTAGCTTTGCTTTTTCTTACGTGGCAACAGGGGTCTGAGCAGATGACAGAACTTCAGCCTTAATGTTTGGTAGTGTCACTTGAAACAACTTTACCAGTGATTTAGGTTGTAGCTGAAAGAGGACTGAAAGACAACTGTGTAATAGGGAAAAGAGTAGGAAGTTACATTGCCCATACAGAATTACCTACTAAGGTAAAGATCAACTATGAAAAAACATTAAAAGTCTTCTTGATGAATTATTTTTTTTCTTTCATAACCAAAATAAATTTTGAAACACTGGATGTCTCTGACACAGAATGATAAAAACGAAGCCAGAATATAACATATTGTAGCACAAGGAAAGGAACAGGTGGAAGATACCTTGTAGTCTACACCTCCAATAATCTTCCGGACCAGTTTAAATGTTAATGCCCACAACTGTGTCCGTTCCCATTCCAGCGTATCGGAGTTGATCAGAGATTCACAAACCATCCTAGCAGAAGAATAAAGGAGTGACAGATAATAAGCATGTGTTCTCCAGCAATAATCCTACAATGTCATTGTAAAGTCCCCTCCAGTATTACAACTTCCATGCACCCTATTTATCCATTCATTCTGACAGAGCTCACCTGGGTGGCAAAAGTCCAGTCTCTACTGCCATTGCCAAGCAGTCATAAAGAAAAGAAATTCTTTTAGGACTGTGTTGGCTATGAATGAATCTTACAATCCACTGGACACACTGTTCATGGGATTCCTGAAAAGGCAGTAGAGGGGAGAAAAACATTCATTTACAGGTAGTGAAACAAGCTGTAAAATTCATATAGTATCCTACCATGAAGAAATGAAACTAACACAAAAACAAGATAACAAACGCCAGATGTCGTCCAGTTGTGCAACATACAGTTTTTCCTAAAAGAGTTTTGAACTTATTTTGAGGAAGTCCATTTGTCCAACAGAAGTTGTTGTCCAGTATTGGAAAGACCTCCTAGCTGAAACATTGATTTCTGTAGTAAACTTTGTTTTTCATATATAAGTCAGCACAGAATAGAATAAAATAGAACTGTTGTGTATTATTCTTTCCTTTTCACAGTTATAAACAAATTCAGTGAATAGAAAGATGACCAGGTCTTCTATTACAGAAGAGTGCCTAGAGTTATTTAAAGCAATTTTTCAACATAAATAACTATTTTTTTTTGGTCTTACTTACTCACTTCTAGCAAAGATTCAACAAAATCTTGTAGTTAAAAGAAGTCTGGTAAATTTTTTGGTTTATTTCTTTACTCTTATACTTCCATTTTCTTATCTTTATTTGCACCACACACCATCCTCTGCTGAACAACTATTTAATCTTATAAATGTCAAACTAATCTTTTTTTCCTTGCAAAGTCTTCCCATATTCTTTACTGCGTCATATCTGAAAAGATTCTGAATCACTGGACGTAAAACTTAGAGCTTAAGTGTCTGACTTCTAGACAAGGTATCACTGTATTTAAAAATTACATATAGCATATGTAAGGAAAAAATTAAATGTTAACCTGGGAAAGACTGCTCCAGAACTGTCTAAAAGCACCCAGGCAGCTGATCAGTTTGGTTCTTTCATCTTCAGGAGTGTCCATAAACATACTAATGCAAATAAGAACATTAATTATTAGCAGTGCCCAATGAAAGAGCACAAGAATTAAAATGCATTTATACAGAAGGTCTTGCACAAAAAAACCCTAACGTTACACTCACCCAGGAAAAGCTTCTTCAATTACTTCTGTTTTCTGTAAGAGAAAGAACCCAAGTGAGCCACTATGAAAAGGTTTTCTACAAGTATCATACCACCAGGATGAAGCACGGAAGAACAGAAAAAAAGTCATACTGTTATGGGACTGTATCAGAGGAAGATGAACTTCTGCTATGCCAGACTCTTCCAAAGCTGAGATTGCTTTGCTTTCACAGGACCATATCAGCAACATACCTTGTGGATCCAGATTAAGGCTGATTTGGTTTATTTAATTTCTAAAGATCTAAAAATTAATATACTTTTCAAAGTTGCAAAAATTGTTTGATTCTGTTACTGCAGCTCTTTTCATACTTTGAAGTAATTTATATTGTTCAATCTCATTAAGTTTTTGACCCACTGATGTTCCATGACACTCAGTTACACAAATCAAATACAGTTCCTTTCTCATCTCAGTTTAGATCCCATGCTTTTTAAATTCCATTGAACGACTATATTGCCTTTTTCTAAGTGAAAGACCACATATAAATATCAAATTTATCCCTTTTTTTTTTAAAAAATAAACAACGTCACTTTGCTCAAATGCTTCTACATCATTAATCTAAATACATCAGTAAAAAGGTTCTGGAAAATAGTAACCTACAACTTTTTCTACTCTTTATAAGAATTTTGCATTACACTCAGATGTCATCTCTAACTGACCACTACATATTTTCATTTTATACTGTAGACACATCAGCATGCAGCACGCTAATCTTTCTGGTGATCTCTCCAATCACACAGCCTAGAACTGCCTGTCACTGCCACGCACAGCTTTCTCAAGAAGCAAAAAAGAAATCGATCCTCATCTGCTCTGCATGGGAACGCAGGGAAGTTTCACTGCTGTCCAACAAATACGGGCAGCAGTGAAAGTAACAACTTGCTATTTTTCTCAGTTATGGCTTCAAAAACGCAATGACATTTTGTAAGGGCCTTTTTTTTTTTCATTACAACTTTAGGTAAAAAGCTTCGCTTAAAAACAGGCAATGTGACAACACAGTCAAATCACAATGCTAAAAGTGTTAAAGTATAATGACAATGTCAAAATGAGAAATCAGTCGGGTATGCGCAGTTAACACGCCACAAGCAACTTAACATCAACACAACAGAGAAGTGTATTTTGTGCATTTTAGAATGTAAACTTTGATCAGGAAGAAAATCCCAACCTTCCCTCTACCGGAATTCATCCTATGCACATCAATGTCAATCCCACTTCTCAATGAGACCTACGTATTCTTTCCAATTCAGGGAATTCAACTAGCCTCTTCTGTCCGAAATGTCAGTCAGGACCTTGTCAGCTACTGTCGCCCCAGTGTTTCCAGCCACGAAGGGCTCCTATCTGTCAAGAAGCTCATTCATTTGTGATCTGCAAAGCAATGGCTTAATGACCCAATGACCTGGGTTCACAAATGGAAAGTCCTGTTTAACTAATTTGATCTTCTTCTACAGTAAGGTCATCCACCTAGTGGGCAAATGGAAGGCGATGGATGTAGTTTTTCTGGATTTCAGTAAGGCTTTCGATACTGTCCCTCACAGCATCTTGCTGGACAAGGTGTCCAGCTGTGGGATGAGCGGGTTCATGGCGTGCTGGGTGAAGAACTGACTGAAAGGTAGAGCTCTAAAGGTTGCAGTGAACGAGGCTGCATCTGGCTGGCAACGGGTCACCAGTGGTGTTCCTCAGAGCTCAATTCTAGGGTGAGTTTAGTTCAATATATTTGACAATGATCTGAATGCAAGAGTTGAATCAAGTTTGCTGATGACATCAAACTGGGAGGTGTTGCTGGAACTCTTGAGGGACAAGATGCAGAGGGATGTAGGTAGATTGGAGCACTAGGCTATGATTAATGGGATGAAACTGAACAAACCCAAATGCTGGATCATGCACCTGGACAGAGTAATGCCAGGAACAAGTATGTATTGGCAGAGGAGAGCTTGGAGGGTTGCCCTGTAGGAAGGATCTGAGGGTGCAGGTTGACAGCAGGTTCA
>NW_008609284.1:64067-64989 GCF_000691845.1 Merops nubicus
CCCAGCAGTATGCTCTGGCAGCCAAGAGAACAAACCACACCCTGGGGTGCATCAAACATGGCATAACCAGCCTGTCAAAAGAGGTGATTAGCCTGCTGCATTCAGCACTGGTGTGGCCTCACCTGCAGCACTGTGTGCAGTTCTGGCCCCCACAGTTTAAGGATGTGAAGGTCCTTTAATGTGTCCAGAGAGGGAAAACAAAGCTGGTGAAAGGGTTGAAGGGCATGTCCTGTGAGAGGTGGCTGAGGTCTTTGGGCTTGTCTAGCTTGGAGAGAAGGAGGCTGAGAGGTGACCTCACTGCTCTCTGCAGCTTCCTGAGGAGGGGACATGGAGAGGGAGATGCTGATCTCTTCTCTCTGCTATGCAGTGACAGGATGCATGGGAATACTTCAAAGCCGCACCCAAGACATTCAGACTGGACATCAAGAAGAATTTTTTTGCTGAGATGATGGTCACACACTGGAACAGGCTTTGTAGAGAGGCGGCTGATATCCCGAGCCTGTCAGTGTTTAAGAGGCATTTGGACAATGCCCTTAGTAACATACCTGTAACTTCTGGTCAGCCCTAAAGTGGTCAGGCAGATGGATTGCTGTAGGTCCCTTCCAGTGGAAAAACTCTATTCCATTCTAATGATCTACTTGCTTCATTTTGCAGGGACCATTGTGCTGCTGTATTTCCACAATTCGCTCACACCATTATGTTGGCTGAAGAAAAATGTCTCTCAAGACATTTTTCCAAATCTCCTTAACTGCCTCCTTCCAAATCTCTCCTTAACTGCTTATTCTACAGTAAACTCGGCACGCTATAATTTGGTTTTGCGCAGGCCACCTGCCTCCCTGTTTGATGCCCAGTCCTGCTCTGCGTCAGCTGCCTCGCAGAAAGCAGCTCAACAGACGGAGGATTTAGGCCCTGAGCAGCCACC
>NW_008609285.1:0-11318 GCF_000691845.1 Merops nubicus
GATGATCTTAAAGGTCACTTCCAGCCTAAAAAGATTCTATGATTCTATACTGTGTGAATCACTATTACTACATACACTTGTTACTTATCCCTGATTTATCACAAATATCTACAAATTTTGTTCATATAGGCCTAATTTCTATTGGTTTATTCTGGCTAGAAACCTGAGTCTTTGCTCTGCAGATGATTAGAAATGCTCACATGTCTAAGTCATGCAGCTCAGTATTCGTAGTATTGACATGTAACTGGGAGGAGGAATCAACAGGTATGGTGGCAACATCCTCAAGCGTTCTTTCTAAATCTGTATGAGTTCATCTGTCAGCACGCAAACTGAACACAGAAATTAGCTACATCACAGTTCATGTTCAACCTTTGTGCAGCCACTGTTCATTGACTTCATCAGAATGGACTGCAGGGTTAGCTTGGCTCAGTGTCTCTTCGTTAGCACAGGAGTGACGTGGGAAGGTTCTGTCCTGTTCTGGAGTCCTGGCGTGACAAGCACAGAGGTGTTCTTCCTTGGAGGTGGCCCTCGAGTCCACTAGTTGTTTTCTTCTGGCGCACTTGAGGGATTTGCTTTTCAATCATATGAATAAGACATCCAATATTTTTGGTTTCAGTAGCAAAAGCAAACCCATTGATTGTGTTCTTGCTGGTAATTGGATGGGCACACAAAGAAACTGAAGAAAGCCTTTCCTTCTTTCCCGGAGAGGGCAGCGTTGCCCACGGCTTGCTCAGATGCAGCACTGTGCCTGCACTCCTGCTTTTCCAGCTGCCACTCCGTAGGTAACTGCAACTGCAACTGTTCTGCAACTTCTGCGTGTCTAATAAAGAAGTGTCTTTAAAATAAAACACAGAAGAAAATGTTTTCTCTTTATGGGGATTTTAAAAACTATCATGTCCCCTCTAGTACTAAAATCTAGAAAAAAAAAATTGATAGCATACTAACTAGCCTCTGATATGCAAAGAAAGAGACCTTGCTCAGCTTTCTAATACAAGCAGCAATTGAAGAATATCCATGAAAAGATGATAGGCAATTTTCCCCCAAGCTTTTTATGATTTTTTTTTGTCATTTCCCCAGCAAGTAAATGCCTATCCTTGATGGTAATACATGAGACACTTTAATGTTTTATTGTGGATGCTATTGAAGGAAACAGCTATACAAAAGAAGGTCCTCAGGTCAATCAGTTAAAACCCAACTTCCAGAACTTATCCCTGTGCTAGGAGCTGGAGGAAGTCTCTTAGGAACCTCCCTAAAAGTTCATCAGCTCTGCAGGGGCACAAAGGATTTTAACAAGACATAAGTCCATTGACAACATCAATAAACTGACATAATATCAGAATTTCATACAAAATTGACTTCACTGAGAATAACAAAGGAACTGCCTTTACTAATGAATGCCCGGTTGCCTCTCAGAACGGAAAGCTGGGAGCCACAGAACTTGATCTGTAGGCCAAATTCTCCTTTTAGGATCACTGACACAAATGAAGGGAGCTTCCCCAGCAAGAACATTAGGCTTGTAAGAGCAGTGCTCGTGGAGGAGACTTGCGTGAGGTTCTGTGGCTATTAAACTGCAACAATATAAAAGAAACCCAACAAACATACATCCTGGCACACTGGTTTCAAGGGCCACTTAAGAAAATTTGATCCATCTAATTTACATTAAAGGAAAATGCTGCCACTGAACTCTTGAAAGTGTTATCAGAGGTCTCTTGGGTGGGAAAACAAAAAATATTAAATGTATTATACTCTGTGTGCATACACTGAGTGAGCAGAAAATCATTATAAAGTTCTGCTTTTCCTTGTTGCCTGTGTGATTTAGACAGTATGGTAAGTTCAAATGACAACTCTTCCCACATAATATTTTCTAACTTTGATTTGTTTTTCTTGTTCTAAGAAAGATACCTGAAGAAATCAATTAGCTGTACAGATGTAATGACAACATGAAAAAAAAAAAGAAAAATTCATGCTAGGCAGAGAGTGACTTGTGATACGTCCAGCTCAGCAGATCAGCCCTTGATTACAACTATTCACGGCTAATGGTATACTTTTAATTATAATGGAACACTTACTGCTCAGATGCTGCAAATGCATCAGATTGTCAAAAGCTTTTTTATTTTAATGTTTTGCCATTGCTTGCTGAAACCTCTTGAAAGGCAATAATTTTCTATGAAACTTGCCAAAACCAATTTGTAGCCAAGATATTGCACGATGAAAATCCTAAATGAAGTAAAACACATTGATTAAAAAAAAACAAACCTAAATGCACAAGTATTCGTTCCTTTCTCAAAAAATTCTTGTTCAGTATCTGGATTCTTTTTCTGATGAAAACAGCAAGTGAGGGGACAAAATCCTTGTGGGAAACTCATGCTCCAATGGATTATATCTCTTGACATATAATATTCTTAGGAGTACCGAAATTACTAAATCAGGTCATACTCAAGGTCCATTTTGTCTTCTTTGTCTCCTACTCCATTAGCATATCCAAATAATTCTGAGAGATAAGTGAGGTGGAATCTTCTTTGTTTATTTTGGTTCATCTTGCAATTTTTTGTTATTTCATTATAATTATTAGGGCAATCAATGTACCTAAATAAAGCTTACTATTGCATAATGCAGCAGATCATCCCAAGAGTGTTTTTCAAAGACTGATGCAACTGGTTCACTGTCCTCCAGAACAAAGGCGATTTCTGTTGAATGTTTTGCTTGGTGTAAACAAAACTAAATACTGAAGATCCTACAACTACCTTACATAACTTGTTTCTTTCTCTAGTTACTATATCACTTTCCCTGTAGATTAACAACATTTGAAATGCCTAGTTCAGCTTCCTTTGTACAGCTAAAATTTCACTATTTTCAATTAACCTCTTTCTATATATCCTTAAATATAATATATTGTCTTTTTCCACCGTTGCTTTTTATTTTGCATGTGAAACTGCCTTGTATCTTTTTTTTTTTTTCTTTTAATTGCTGCAGAGACATGGTGGAAACTGTGATCTAACCTATCTGCATGTCTTGCATACTTTTTCCTCTGCTTCAAGAAGGATGATCCTGGGAACTACAGGTCAGTCAGCCTCCCTTTTGTTGCTGCACAATCATAGCATGAGTCTTGGAAGCCATTTCTGAGCACACAAAGAGAAAAGTGGCAGAGAATACCCATCAAGGCATTAACTGACCTGATCACTTTCTACAGTTAAATGACTGTAAAGAACAGTGCACATTGTCCACTTTGACTTTAGCAAAGCTTTTGTCACAATCTTCCACAGTATTCTTGTACCAAGATGGGACTCAGTCTAACCAGCTGGACTGCTAGATGGATTAAAAACTGCATGGATCATCAAGCTCAAAAAGTAGTAGTTAATGGTTTGTACTTCACCATGGGGCCAATTACAAGTGGAGTTCCTCAGGGGTCTGCTCTGGGATCTATCTTTTTCTATATCTATATCAATGACCCAGAGGATTTGACAGAATATATCTTCTGCAAACCTGTCAGTGACATCTAGGGGGTGCAGCTTATAGCTCAAAGGCAGGTTGTCCATTCAAAAGGACCTAGCATTAGGTTAGAGAAATTGGTTTACAGAAACATCATGAAATTCAGCAGGGACAAATGCTAAGTCATGAACCTGGGATGGACTACAACTTTGCAATAGTAAAGGCTGGGGACTGACTGCCTAGAGAGGACACTGCTGAAAAGGACCTCCAGGTTCTAGTGGACAGTGAGGTACACATGATTCATCAGTATGCCTTGGCAGCAAATGAAGGCTAAGAGCATACTGGGCTCTGTCAACAGCAGCACAGCCAGCAGACTTAAAAATTATTTACCCAGCACACACTAGACTCCACCTGGAATACTGTGTCCAGTTTTGGGGCCCCCAGTACTGAAAAGGTGATCAAGCTGAGCAAATCCAGCAGAGGATCACCACGATGGTCAGGGGCTTGAAGCAGTTGCACTATGAAGAGCAGCTGAGAAAAGCTTATTCAGCCTGGAAAAGGCTTAGGAGGGCCTAGTAACAGCCTTTCTGTACCTAAAAGGAAATTCCAGGAAGACAGAGCCAGGCTTTTTCCCAAGGTTTATTGTAAGAGAATGAGAGACAGTGGCTACAAACTGAAATATGTGAGACTCTGAGGAGGAAGTTTCCCCTTAAAGGTAATTAAACACTGAAACAGGTTGCTTCTGGGATCTTTGTCTGCAGATTTTCAAGACCCAGCTGGATAAAGCCCTTAGCAACCTTGTCTGAATTCACTGTTGACCCTGTTTTGAGTGGGCAGCAGGACTGCACAACCTTTGAGAATCTACGTGATTCTGTGAAATAGAAGATAGCGGAAACCCTCTTCTTTCAAAAATGTTACATGGACAGTAGCTTCTTCTGAACATTGAGAAATTGGAAAAGTCCTCTGTATTGCTTCATGGTCTTTACTCAAAAAATAAAAATGCAAGATATTTTTGGGAAATGCAAAATATTGATGTGATATCATCACCTGGTTAGTCCAATGCTATTTACAATGCAGCCACGGAAGCTGAGTGACATGTTAACACCTGTGTTTCACCATCACAGAAGGACTAGGATGTAAGCAAATGCCTGTAACAAAGTATTTATCATACTTGTGCAGTGAGATAATACAGAGAAGTGTTTTATTACATGGAGGTGGGATTGGCATCAGCAATAACAGCTGTCAGTGTGAGGCTCCCCAGAAATCCCAAAAATGACAATCATTCCATTCAGAGTTCATATATTTGCAAAGAGCTTTTCCTTCATGCTGTAAAAGAACAGAGCTATAAATTAAGCAGAACAATAGGCATTTGTATTTCTTCAGAAATATGGTAGGTAGCATACCATATGACTGATTATAAATTAGGAATAAAACCCAGGAGAGAACAACAACAGAGATGGATAAAATAGTGACGGCTGATGGAAATTAAGTATGTCTGGAGAGCACAATACATGAGATTGAACATAGAATGAAAATCTAGTAACACCCAAGAAACTTAAAAAAAAAAAAAGTCTGCAGATTTTGAATAATTTCTCTGTGAAGATCAATACAGGGAAGAAAAGATGATATTGCAACCCTAGTAAAGTGGGAAATATGTGCCTCTTGCAGGTGTTAGATCACTCATACACATTACATAATAGAGCAGTGAAGTGCTCAGAATTGGGGTTTGACATATGGACAATTCCCTTCTCTGCAGAGATGTTGTGATAATTCTTTTCTCTGCAGAGACGATTGTGAGAGAAGTAACTAATTGTGTGAGAAAAAGCCATCAGCTGTTTTGGAAAAGGCCAGATGAGTACCAAACATTTCTATTGCCTTTTGCCCGGGACCTGGCCAATCGTGGATTAAAGCCACACAAGGAGCAAGTCCTGCAAAAGCAGGTGTCCTGCTTGTTAAGAGAACAAGATTAAAGCAGGTCCTGCTTGTGGAGATTTTTGGGGGACTTCATCTTCTGGTGGATGCACTGGGCAGAGTTTCCTTATTACTTAGGAAGGACCCTCTGACTATCTCTGAACGATAATGTAACATCCAATTATAATCTCAACTGGCATTTCCCACAGGATGGCTTTGTGGGGGGTGTTGGGTTCCTTACTTTCTTTTCTCTTCTTCTCTCTTGTATCACCCGTGGTGAGTGGGATTGTTGCTTTGTCTGTTCTACCCATTATTAGTCAAACTGTACTGTTTGTATCCTCTATATTGTTTGAATTTATTGTTTCCTCTGTTGTACCTGTGACTGGCCAGGCTATGTTGATTTTCCATTTCCAGAAAATAGATAAACAATTTATGCTGATTTTGCTGTTGATAGCCTTGTCTTTCCTGGTGGGGTCTAACTGTCAAAACAAGCAATAATAGACTCGCAGTGCTGTGGTCTGCACTGCTGCCTGGAGTGCAGGACTTCATATGCCAAACCATGTCAGCTTTTGGTCTCTGCAACCACAACGTTACACAGTGTGGGCTGCTTCTATGGGAAAGGAGCTCCACTTACACACAGTGATGCAAGGGCCTTTTGCTGATATTTCCTATTGTTCTACGTAGGTTTCAACTTTGAGGCTTGTGGACATAGTTCTTCCTATTTCTGCTTCCTCTTCTGTAAAATGTGTAACAGTAACTCTTCCTTCAAAGTCAGTGTGAGAATTACTATGAGTAAGAGGTGTGTTCAGGCATTAGTGATAACACAGCTGCAGAGCACTCTTGCCTGGAAGGATACCATTCCTCTAAGTATATCCTTAATGCAATGAAGTCATATTTGAGCATGTGTGTCTTCAGATCTGCCCATTCCTCTCTTTACATTATTAGGCTGCTAGGCCACTGTAGCAGTGACATATGCGATGGCTGCACTTGAGAAGGCAGTCACTTGATATAAAATTCCATGCATTAAGGCCTTCTGTGGTATTCTGTTTACAAATACTTCCAATGCACAGCTTTACTGTGTATCAATTGATCCAAGAATGGCATTTCCACTGACAATACACTGGGTCCAGATTTGTGTACAGTTGCTCCTTTAAGGCCAGATTTCAGTATTTCAGAATGAGATCTTCTTTTTAGTATACAGTGCTTCTTCAATACTGTTGTTTTCCAGAGGAAGAAATGCTTTTCTGGCTTCTGTTGTAGCTTAAGGTCAGAGACAGTCTTGCAAATGTGCATGATTCACTTTGAATATTTGCTCCCCCTCATATAACTCAGCCATGTGCATCCAACCTAAATGTGTCAAAAATACGCTTTTTTCACCCTACCTAATTTAACTTTAGAATCTGTTCTATAGTCTGAAATTTCAGATCTGCCCTTCTTTTCAAATGCACTTTAAAAAATATCTGCAGACAAAGTCCAAATGCTCAGATGCTGAAAATTAGCATTGCTCCTTTGAGTTAGTACAACTATGTCAAAAAACAACTGCCCCAGCGAGTACCAAATATAAGATAGAGGGATGTGCTAATTTTACAGTGATGCATAAAGAACCCAATTTGCAGAGTGAAGGAGTGTGTTTAGAGAACAGAGTTATGTAATTCATCTATTTTGGGGATTAGCCATCCCTGAAGTTCTGAAAAAGGTAGCTGGGTTGGGCTATTTATGGAGTCTGTTCCTGTAGTTCCAGCACAGATACTAGCATGGAACAAAAACAAACTGTTAGCTCAATCCATCTCCTCTGTGCACCTTGGTGAAATTATACTCTCATAAATGTGTATAGATCTCTCAGACACAAGGAGGTTTGGGGGTCTAGGATGCTATCATTGCCTCAGCATCTGTTTGCACATTAGCACGCCCTATTTCCTATTAGCTTCTGACTGTGCCTTCATTTTTCAGGTCATTTGTATTACAGAGATATGTGGAAACTCCATTTAGAGGAGTTTCTCAGCATATGAGAGAGAAGATAGGGCAACTAATTTGGGGAAAACTAATGCAATAATTGCTTAAATTATTCTGCTCTTTTATTTCACTGGGCTGCTAGAGATGATGCCTCAGAATCCTCCCTTTACATGATTCCCTGTTTTCTAAGATGCATTTGTAGGATGAGTTTAAAACTACAAAGCCCATTGTTAGAGCTACAGGATGATAACTGCGTAATTGATGATGATGAAAAAACACAATCCATACTCAAAGCGTTCACACTCTTGAGGTCATGCAGAATTGTACAGCTTAAAGGAAGGGAAGTAACAGCTTGTAGTAGGATAGTGTGGGTTTCGGCTGCTTCATATAGATTCTCCTTTTTTATATATATTTGTGTATATATAGTCATTGTTATCTTTTCTTAAATATTGGCAAACAGTTGTTTTTGTAGTGGGCAGCAAGAAGACAGCAAAGGAGACAAGAGCAGGAAAGTTATCTGACAAATGGAAAAAGGCCTGTTCCTAACATAGGGGTTACCACAGAAGAAATCGAGTTAGCAACAGGATTCTATAGGGATATATATCCATTTTGATAAGGATTATGAAGCATGGAAAATGAAGTGAGTTGCTTTGGTAGAATTGGTTAATTCTTACATTCATCTATCCTATAAGACAGGGAGATCACAATATAAAACAACGTAAGTGTAAGGGTAGCAGAAAATGAGCACAGAAATATAGGGTTAGGTCCTTCACTACTCAGCATTCTATAGTGTCATTTATGCACAGTGCGAGCTAAGGAACTTTTGATTTGTTTGTATCCTAGCCCAGATTGCACAGATTAGAACAACAATGTGTACTATACAAAAATGGAGACTTAGGCCTTTTACAAAAAGCCTTGAAAATTAAGGGGAAGCATTTAAATTTCATATGGAAGAAGAAATGCAGACTAGGAATAGATTTCAGCAGAGGTTAAGCAGACAACTGTGCAGTTTAACAGGGAAAAAAAAATAAATTGAGACAGTCTGTATAGCTCCATGAGAGAGGAGAAATTTGTCAGCAAGGAAGATCTAAAAGAGATATACCGACTAGTATAATCTGTCTCATTTACTGAAACTACCACTACAGTTAGTAATAATGCTGTCCTCTGTTGAAGATCATAGAAGAAAAGACCAGGGTGATGGTCTGTGAAGCCAAACTGCAATTTTTTCTTCTTTTGAATCTTACTAGCTCAACATAGAGACTGAGATATAGAGAAAAAAAATAAAAAGAAGCAAATAACTATTAAGGAGTAAGACCCCATATCTCCTACCATGAAGTGCATTTTCTTGTGGACTACATTGTTAAATCCAATCAGAGAAAAGAATGAAGAAAAAAGTAGAAGAGGAAGTGACTGATGCTCAAAATGCATACAAGGTTCTAGACTTCTTGATGAATGAGATTATGAGAATTGCTATAAGAATTTCATGTTAGAACTGGTATTTCAGGAAGGTCTAAGAAGAAATATGAATTTTGAGAAAATTGCTGGTCAACATAGAAGGATTTAAAATATACATATAATGCAAACAAAATGCATGTGTTTAAAATGTCTTTTGAGCTCTGTAAAAGAAAATTATTAATTCAAGTATTTGATTTTTACACTATTATTCATAGAACTACTAATTTAGTGAAAAGGATGGATTAAGAAAAGCAGGGAAAATACAGAAGTATTATCCTTTTAGAAAACAGTATAAATATATATACAAATATATTAAGATAATATCCTAAAGAAACATCACGTCAAAATATTTAACTACTGAGATAACCTTCAATAATTCTTGTATCTAGAAGTTTTCATTTCAAGGACTTTATTTCTAGAACAAGGTCTTTAATATATAACTTAAAACATTTTATTTGCTGCAATATGTCAAATAATGAAAAGTTTAATATATAAAATTCAGCACATTTTTTTGACCATAGTAACACCGTTATTAGAGGGTCTGCATCTTCTTGCATGTTTCCATAGCATGTAGGACAGTATTTTCTTTCAAAACCCAAACAAAACCATGGAGTTTTTGCCAGTTCTCTACATTTTCAAGATTTTCAGCTGACTATGGACTAAGATTTTTTCAGGACATTCACTGGATTGAAGGAAAGGTCTGAAATGTCATCATTCATTTGTAAATTGTACTCGTCATTCCCATGAGATTTCATCAAACTCCAGATTGCTTACTTAGATACTATCTGGTCATCTGCAGTGACTGCAAAAAATATGGGAATATGAACTTGAAATGTCTTTTCAGTTGAAAGGATAGAAAAATATGTGGCTACCTGCATAAAACATGAAGACCATCATTGTTCTATTCTGTATCATCCTGAGTCTTCATGGTTGTTTTATGCAGAGCTAGCACATTCATTCTTACGATGGTTTTGTTAGGTCAAAGCTGGTACTTGTAGGTATATGCTGCTCCCTGCCTCCCACTTGCAGGATCAAGTGGACACTAATATTTAATTATGCAAACCTTTTTTAGTAGATGTTTTAATTGCTTTTATAATTATGATTTTATAGAATGTACGTGCCTATATGTGCAGATGTATGCTGAAGAGAGGGTTCCAGAATCGTGAGTGAGGTGCTTCGGAGTGGAAAAGGAAGGGTGGTGGATTTTAGACTCACCCATTTCAATGTCAGATGCATTTCCCTCTGGGTTTACTTATGCTCTCAGAACTGGTCTCTGTGTGGCTTGTCAGGGATGCCATGTTGGTTTCAAAGATGACAAAAAAAACCATAAGCCCTTATTAGAGCTCCAACTACACTGCAAGTCATTAAAAGGGAGCTCAAGCCTGCACAAGGCACTTAGAGTCAGTAATAGGCAAATAAACACTTTGGCCTACATGTGACTGTGTACATGTGTGCATGTGCATATCCATAACTCAACTAGGTATTGGTCCCAAAAATCCAATGGTCCAACATCGGTTTTGAGTACGGTACCAGCTTCCTACCTACTGAAAAAGGTAATAAAGTACTGTATTGTTCATTACAACAGTAAATTCAGCAAAGCCTTGACAACATGGTGTTTCAGTGTCATGAGGGCTAATATCCCACTAAGTAATTACTGACTGTAAAATAACTTACCAGAGCTTGTAATTCCAAAGTAAAAACTATATTTTCACACACAACTCTATAAATACTTACATATTTAGTTTGCAGTTCACTAACAGTACTTTAAAAATGTGCCAGTATGTATGTGTTGAAACTAACCACAGCTTTTCTTATAGTGCACAATAGCTTTTTTGTTACTGACCACTGAAATATGTCTGTGTAGAGGTATCTCATCTTCATGACTTTCCTTAACAGCCATTTTAACATTCCTCTGAGCTGCTCTGGGCTGTTTCATCAAGCTTCAGATTCTTCTCATGAGAGAGAGATGAGGTAAGCATGGTTCTCCATTTAGGCTTCAAAACAGCCATGTAATCCTATGTGAAATTCTATGCAGCCATGGTATAGGGTGGCATGCAGAGAGAAAACACTCATACATTCATGATCACATCATCAAAGCCTGACATATCCATGATAGGTCAATAAAGAATCATAGAAATGCCATGATAAACTGGATAGCTCTTTTAGGTAACACAGCTAAGTTACATTGAGCACAAAAGAAGATGTCCATTCAGACATTGTATATGTTTCACCTAATCAGTGAAAATTCTAGAAATAATCTGGATCACAATTATCATTACAGTATCCAGTTTATCTCCCTAGGTAAGCAAGTGTACTTAAAGTCATGTGACTAGGACTAGGATCTACCACCTTCTGTTTCCTCTCATCTTTTTCTCAGTGATGTTTGGTTTTAATCTGTCTTTGCCTAAATGTCCATAACCTAGAAACAAACATCATTGGTATATACTTTCCTCAGAAAGAAATCAGAGAGACTCTGGAACACTGTGATTCTCACATGAAAGATTTTATGTTCACTGGAGAGAAATATACGGACAAGCAATTATTCTAAAATTCTTTAACAGTAGCTGCTA
>NW_008609285.1:11349-22697 GCF_000691845.1 Merops nubicus
CGGTTCAGAAAAAACTAAAACTGTGATAGGTCATCTTTTGATTTTTACAGAAGTCTCTGTGCTGTTTTTTATTTACTGGGAAACTGGCCTGTGGTCGAAGCTTCATCTAGCTGCAAGAACCCAAAAACCACCTGAAGATACCAATATTGCTTACATAAATTACCAAACATGCTGTTGTGGTATTTGAAAAGCCACAAATCTTGTCAGTCAAATGATGTTCTAAAGAGTGTACTGACTGTCACTTTGGCTTTTCATTGTGTCAAGGCAGAAACATTCCTTGGACACATTTAGAAAGGTTGCATCGCCAATCATCCAGTGTGTCACCAATTACTTTGTTCCCTTGCTCCATGACCTACTAATATTCTCTTAGCCATAGTTTCAGTTAGAAAGAATTTTATCTAGAACTACGCACTGGAACAAGCAGAGTGGAAAAAGGCGACTTTTGCAAATAGCACAGAAATAATCTGAATGCAGTAATTAAGCCTTAAAACCAGAGGATGAAGAATTCTGTAGGAATATTAATAGACCAGTTTACACAATTAATTTGTGAAAATGTTTTTGTCACTTCAAAGTACAATTTTAGAAAGCTCTGTGTCCTCTAACCATATGCCAGTAATGTACCTCAGGATAGGTTTAATTTCAAGATGTGGTATAACATTTTTCCCTGACAAAATGGGTAGAACATATGAAGTAGATTAAACAACTAGAGTAGATAAACAACTCAGAAATTTTAGAATATAAGCCATTGTTCACCTACCTGGCCGTAAACTCTATCTAATTGCTTTCTGCTTGTTTTCAACCCTGGAGTCTGATTACATTCGATGGCACAAATTCAACGTCAGTGGCACGCCACCTGCAAACAAAGCAACACAGAGATTTTTTTCATGCACAGTTGATTCAAGTATCTGTACAATCTATAAGGGAAGGTCAGGGAAGGGTAGTTCTCTGACTGAACAAGAAAAAGTCTTGCCAGAGGAAAAGGCTGTGGTCAGCTCTGCCCTCCCACACTGTGATTCCAGCATCTTCAGCTCTTCAGCCCCCTCCCTCATCTTCAGAAGTGCCATGCCCTTGTTTGATGTCTATAATGCTTCATGGCATAGAGAAGCTACTCCTGTTATAAACTCTGGAGTATATTTCTATATTGTCTCATTTCCAGTATAAAATTCTATGGTCTAGATGATGATAAAAGAGAACACTTAGTTCAAGCTTAGATACAGCCTGAGACAGTTTGCTGGCATACATGAAGACATAATCAACAGTTTGAACTACAATCTTCTAAGCATTATTGTATTTCAGCATAAGTCTCATAAAAAATTACCCCCTCTCACTTCTTCTTCCAAAGGAAAAGAAATTTCAGCACTGATAATGCAACATATACACCAATAGTTTGCGATCAGTTTCTGAATCAGGTGACTTTGTCTGGTAGATGCATGAAACATTTAATGGTTTATAGTTTCTTGACTGCTCTATTCAATTGTATCTATGGTTTCATGCATTGGCTCATTCATAGCCTGCTATTTTCAGGATCTGGAAACTCAAAACACACTGTTTTCCCTCCTCATATTCCAAGAGAAGCACAAATTGTCTCCTGTCTTCATTGGTAGGCTCTAGATTGCACCCTTACAAGTAGAAGGTGATTTCCTAAGAAACCTGGGGGTTTTCACCCATATTTTGCTACTGTATTTATATACGCATTCTTATACCTACAAAGAATCGTGAAATGCCTTTTCATTGAGGAGATAATTATTTTTTTCTTTTCCACTGTAGTGTCTATAAATTTGCGTAGTCTTAAGCCTCCTACTGAACACCATTTCAGCAGGTGTTAGCCCTGGTTTCCTGGGTTCGGATCCTGCATCAAGTAGTGACCAAAACACACCTGAATTTTTTTAAGGCATGCTGTAGAAGGAGAAAAATTTGAAACTGAACATGTATCTTTATCCTTCTGAAAATTGAAAGAGCTCAATACCATTTTCAGCTCATCATTACACAGTGGATATGCTGTGTCCAAACAAAACCGTACATGATTACAATATTCTGTAAAAGAACTACATTGATTTGCTCCATTATCTGTCATTCCCATGTTTGATAGGCCAAGTTTAGCAATATAGATGACATAAGTTATTAACAGTTGTATTTTCAAATAACATCATTTCTGGTTATCAGGAATAAAAATCCAAATCAAACAAGTTATTTTTTCCACATATACAGATAAAGCTATGCCAATTTTCAGATGTAATTTAAAGGTTCTTTCATTACTGTCCCAGGGTCTATTTGTTTACAAATAGAGTGGTATATATTTAATTTTTTTTATTTTTGGATCTTCACTCATCTGAGGCAAACAGTGCAATTCTGATTTGTCTTGTGTATTTTTTCACAGGGGAATGTTTTCAAATATCAAGTTTAGCCATCTTTGTTTGAGATTTTAGGTACAAACTATTGAGGGCCTTTGAAAAAAAAAAATGAAAACGAAAAAAAAAATCCTATTTCAGAGTTCTTTTAAAGACAATATATGCAGCAAATAAGCCAGCTAAAATTACACCTGGTTTAAGGGCATCTGCACTAATATACGATAAGTTGCCTGAAAAGAATTAAGTCTTTTCAATTATGTCATACTCTGGTGTTTCCTCTGTCTCAGTTTTATTCAAAGCTCCAGCCTGGGGTCTCTTCCAGACTTACACGTGTGTTGTAAGGGATGCATCTGAAACTAAAAGAATAATGCTGGCAACTCCAGTCTGCGAACACTTCTTTTGCAATTGTTATTAATGGCTTTTTGCCAATTTCTGCTATCAGTTCTGCCAGCTTATATTAAAGCATGATTTTTTTTGTATACAGACACTAGATTTTCTAATGCTTGTCTTTTAGTTAAGACTTTGCTGTCATATGCTGGAGGTTCCATGTGAATGCCAGGCCTCTGTAACAAAGAACTGCCTTGAGGCTTTGCATTAAAGATTTTGTTATGGTAAAATCTAAAAAATGGAGCCGTTGATTATCAATTGTGTAGAGATTTTTCAAATCCTTTCCTGGCCATGTCCATTGTAAATTTTTAGTCACTAAAGCCTTCTGCTTAGTATCCCTACTGGCCACACCAAGTACAAATCTCCTAACAAAACATATCATCCCCATAAACATCTGTACACTTTCTTTTTTGTGTAGGTGGAAGGATATAGATAGTTGACAGTATGATGTTGGAAGCCATCTCAATCCTGTTCTCTTGAACTTGTTTAAGTGGATTATTTCTTTACTTGCCAGTTTACTGAGGGAACCATGAGATCTCTTTAGAGCTTTTTGGGGTTTCTCATTCTTCCTTCCTTTCCCCATGAGAATACCATCTGTGGAAATCAATATTAGAAAACAACTTTTTTACCTCTTTGTGAAATACAACAGGTATATAGCATAACTGGAACAGCATTCATGGTAAACGCAATAATAGCTTCCAAATGGTGTGTTAAAATGTGCATATGTAATTTTTTTTTTTGTCCTGGACAAATATGCTGGAACTCAGAAGAAGCATCTAACGTAGGAAAAATATCTTGCAGCCAAAAATAGTCTTACTTTATACATATGGGAAAGCATTGCTGATTTACACATTTCACTTCTTAGAATGTAGGCAAAGAGTCCTATATTTATTTCCAAAATATATAAAGTACTAATTTATATCACAGCCTCTTCAAATGCCTCCATTTTATCTAGTGCATTTGAGATCGGCATAACAGAACAATGAGGGTCTAGCATTGTATTTTAACAACTTTTCAGTACCAGCTTCTCATTAAAAACATGATCCTCTATCATCTTGAGGCTTCTGCTTCTCTCCAGTATATTTGTTCACAAAGAAACCTAGTATCCAACCAGAATTGACTACTTTTTATTTCCCACCAAGTATTATAGATGTTAGCTTTTCAGTACTTTGTTTTAATCTTGCATTCGTAGATCACTAACCTCACTGCCTAATATAAGTTTTACCTGCCTGCACTTAACAACACAAAGTTTTCTTTGCAAATCCTGCCAACAGCTTCAGAGATCATGTTATCTTGGGCACAGATCTGTGAGTAATAGGGAATCTGAATTTAAAAAGTCAAACTTCTTCACAGCTGCTCACGATACTTTCTTTTTGCTGAGACCTTTCTTTTCCCTGTAAATGCCAAATTACCAAAAGCATCCGAGGGTGGGTACATGAGGGTCAGGAGGGTGTGTGTTGAGAGTGACATCAACTGAGACAATAAAAGGGCTTCTAAGTTACTTACAAGCTCTATTTTAAAGTTACATTTAAGGAGTCTACTAAACCAATTCAGTAGTCTTTAAATATACCTGACATCAAGAGACAGTCATCTGCTGACATACCCTAACCAGAAATCTGTTTAAGATACTCTCTGGTAAGTATACTCTATTTTATTTTCGAGTCCTCTAGAAGACTGACTTAGAAAATATTAACACTGATTCTGAATTCATTTTTATATTAGCTTCCTTTCAGAATATCTTAAAAATAAAGTGAATATTAGTAAGATCAAACTGGTTTATTATCTGAACTGAATCTGTGAAACGAAAAAAATCTGAGATCATGCGTTAGACATATCCTAGTGAAGTGAATCCAGCTCCTGAATTTATAATATTGGGTTAGATGGACTGATAGGACAACATTCCTACTGTCATGAAAGATACCATGTAATAAATGCTTTTCTGACCTAGAGAAAAAGCAGCAGAAAATATTGCAAAAATGTCATTGTGGTGTTCTGTATTTCTTAAGTTTCAGTTATTCTGTATCAAATTTCTTAAGCTATAACTTCAAGATGCCTTTTCTGGCTGCCAATACTGAAAATTCGAAGTGGAAACTGATACTTGGACCATGTAATTTCCGCCTGTTATAGCATCATTGAAAAAAGCTTTTGTCAAATATATCAATAGTTTTGCTATTTGCTGTACAAATCAGAGTGAAATTTTTGTTGGCAATGCAGGATTATCACTGAAGAAAATAAGGGGCTCAATTCTGATTTCTCTTATTTAATTAAGCAGAGAATGACCTAACTGTATAGTTCTGTTTCTATACAAAAATGTTAAGAAAAGTGTCATACTCTTCATTCTACAGAATATGCAAAAGCAATAGATAAAAGAACAAAACCTTTCACTTGCATAGCTATATGCAAGTTATTTCAACATGCTTGGAGCATATAAATTATTTGTAACTAATAATAGTAGTAGTATTGGAAGAACGTAGTGCTTTTCACCCAATTTTCCATCAGATAGGTACCTAGATGATGATGATGATGATGCAGGGCAACGAAGGCTGACCAAACTTCTTAGACTTGCTTATGAAGTAACAGCATGTTGCTCACAAAATTAGTATTAGAACTAAATTCTTCAGTTGCATTCCTCACTCTAACCCATTTATCAAAAAAAAAAATTTTGAAAAATCACTTCACTGACATCTAAATTAATCTTCTTTGGGACGACTAGAAGTTTTGTAAAATACAGGTTTATACAGGTAGTTATTTCTATCTTTGTAGGCAAAATGACTTCTGTAAAAAACCTGGCCAGGACTGCAATCATTTTATATGCCATATGCTGTTTTACGTACTCTGATGGAAGACCAATGATGTAAGTACATTTTTACACACTTCCAAAGTTTTGAGGATGACTTTAGCTGTTCTTGAGGACATGGTTGGTTTGTCTGCATGTAAGTTTATGTGTAAGTTTAAATCATACACGTGCTCTCTTATTAGACGCTTGAGGGAGTTCTACACAGGAGAGCATCTTTTTTACTGTGTGAGAATCTAGCTGGAACTCACACTCAGGCACTAACATCAATCACCACTGACACACAAATCCACAGAAATCATGCTTCCTCAGGTCTAGTATTCACAGAAAACAACTGCTGAATAAATGCCATAGTTTTATTAAGCAGTTACTTATTATCGTACAAGCCCTACACTTATCTGCAACAGCTAAAATAAATAATACATATATAGTAAAATAATACTGTCACAGAACCAGACTACTTCCTATTTTTGATGCCTTCTCACGAATACATCCATTTCTGATAACAAATCACCATCCACCTTCTTTCTCTTCTCCAGATGTCATTCTATCCCTTACAAATTAGAAAGGTAGGTTCTGTGGCTCTGTATTCCAATACCTCACAAAAATTCTCAAACCTGGATTTTTGAGTGAAGATCTAGAATTCAAGAAAGGCCACTATGAGTCTCTTTCTCTGCTCTTCTTTCACGCAGGAAAAGATCAGTGAGTGAGATGCAATTAATGCATAATCTTGGAGAGCATCGACACACCGTGGAGAGACAGGACTGGCTTCAGATGAAACTGCAGGATGTGCACAGTGCCATCGAGGACGCCAGGACCCAGAGGCTTCGAAACAAGGATGATATTGTGCTGGGCGAAACAAGGAGTCGCAGGCTGCTCCCTGAGCACTTGCCAGCAGCAATGCAGAAGAAACCTATTGATCTGGACAAAGCCTACATGGATGTACTCTTTAAAACAAAGCCATAATGAAAAAAAGCCATAGCATTATGTCTGTCCAAGTAAGCATGTGTCCGTGTATCATCAATCAAGTAGGGCATTTTATTATTATTTATTCAAACTGCCATAAGGATTAAAGGCTCCATTTAAGATTGTAGCCCCCTGGAGTTAGACATTTCACAATCAAATAATAAAACATATTTATAGTCTGCCCGTGACCATTGCTGCTAATTTCTGGGTATCTTTCCAATGGCTAAATACGTCTTACAAACTTCCAGCATATAAAGAGAAAGAAAGCCAAAACAGTAAGGAAGTTGAAAAATCATTTAAGACCAGTTTTAGTACTCTTCCATGGACAGCATTTGTGTGTAATCACCATAAGCAGTAACAGTAAGTACACAGTGTGTAACTACTTGCATGGTTAACCAACAATGAACAAATGCAGTAGAACCTGTCTCTAGAATAGAACACCATTTTGCCTAGGGTTAAATGTTGTTTAACTTTGTACTAATGAAAATATGTAAACTTAAAACCACATTTACTTTCAGAAGAAGGCCTAAAGTCAGATGAACATTAATTACATAGCAAAAGCTGCATGATAATTTAGGATTAAAGAGGGCAAACATAAAACATTAAAGTAGGAAGGCAAACTGTAAGATTAAAGTACAATGGACTAAAATTCAAACATATTCTGTATGACACAGAACTATAATTAACTGCAGAAACAGTGGTTACAGAGATGGTAGCACCCTATAGAACGGGGAAATTATTCTATTCCAGACAATTACAACTGAAACAAAAATCTTGCAATATATGTTTTTTGTCTCTCATTTTCTCTGTTAACTATTTATCTCTGAATTTCTGTACGTTGTGTTAAGCTTCCTGTGTTAAGTATTTTTTGTTTGTGAGACCAGTGGCTCTCATAGATAAAATCACTCATTTCCATATGCAATGTTTTGTAGAATTGAGATCTAAGTTTGCCAAATCCCCAAAATGACAGCCATTAACATGCAGAAATGAACTTGGGAGAGGAACTATTAGCTGTAAGACATTTAGACTCTAAGCAGGATTCAGAAAGAACTGGACATAAATATGGGTGGGAAAAAAAATCAGTTATGATAACTAATAATTAAATACTATAATAATTTTTAAAAGCAGCAAATACAAAATTATTTTGAATGGTATATGCGTGTATGTGCTTAGGATCTTCAATCATTTCTGACTAATAGGAACATTTTCTCAGTAGGAACAATGGTGATTGCCTCCACTCAAACCTAGATGAATTGCTGCTCTGAGCCAAAGTGTCTATATGTGTTCCTTTATCACTTTTTATTTGTTTGTCTGATGTCTAGCACACCTTGGGGAACCTCATAGAAACTCATAAATCATTACAAATATACATGTAATCTGCTGGAGACTAGAAAGGTCCTTGTAATAACTAGGGAACTGTAGTTCACCATCTTGGCTATACTTCTGATAATGTAAAGGCCACGATGTTCCAAGCAGATGGCACGTGCCTGTGCACACCAATGTGCCCTGTGCAGTGCAAGGGCTCCATGCCACTTCTTTTATCGAGGCCTTAAAGTGTACTTTCTGTTTATTCCTTTACCAGACTTCTGCGCTAACTTAAAGAACTGAAACTGCATTTTTGTACCTCTGTCTTGCTTATGTATTACCAAATAAAGTGGACCAAAAGCCCTTGGACATTATTTTAAAGCATAATAACCGACTGACTATTCTGACATAATTTAGGATTTGGGGCAAGATTATTAAGCTATTTTATTTTATTACAGCTGTATAAACACAAAAATATTGATGAAAACAATTTTTACTTTTCATTTGTTTTTCCTGCACACAAAATCATGTGATGGTTAAACAAAAAGCATTTACTTCACACAAACTTCATTATGTCCCCTTACAATAATGGCACACGAGCAGAAAGGTATGTGGTCTTCAAGTGCCAACTTAATAAATAGTTTCATTTTGTTCTAAACCAAGAATTATTATTTAAACAACTTGTTCTTTCTAATCTTTGGCTATCCAGGAGATGAAAGATGCTTACATAAATATTTACACTTTCTGTACACTTTGAAAAATACTTGTTGCTTACAAAGGGCTTCAGGGTCAGAGACAGACAATGCACCACTGAACATCCTTTAGCTAGAAATATGGCCACAGAAGCTATACTGAGAACTGTCTCATTTATGGCTAAAATCACATTTGCTTTGCCCACATACAGTATGACTCCAGACAGCATGGTGACAAATGAATTAGTGTTAAGTGATGCCCATTAGAAAAAAGATGCAACTTGAACTTAATTAGTAACAAACAGTAATTATCTAGAAAAAAAAAGATGTTATGGCTTTTCAGCTTAAACCTCTGATCAGTGTAGCAGCAGTCAAAGCAGCAAAATGTTCAGAGGGGGGCAGAAGATAGTATAAAAAATATTTTAATACCATAATATATTGCAAAGATTCACATTCACCTGGACTAACATAAGCTACTTTAATCATCTCTCTTTCACAGATTAAGCAGACTAGAAAGAGGATGGTAAGAAATAGTAGGGCCACTGAAACACTTCTCTATAATAATAAATGGTAATGGCAGCAGTCAGAAAAGAAATAAAAAGAGGCAGGATCTGACAAATTAACGTTACAGAGAGACAAACAGTATTGCCTGCCTATCTTTCTAAGAGAACAGGGGAAGAGAGGCAAAGAAATGAGCTTGCACATGGCTGAATATGGAGCTTTTAGGTAGTATGAGCCAAATCTCATCTCCAGCCCACATCTCTGGAGAAGCCAGTGGCATGACATTGGGTATGCTCTAGTTCTTTTCCCATGTTCCCACTGGAGCGTGCCTTAAGAGTACACCAGACTGTCTGCTTGCATATAAACAACGTACACACTAAACGAGCCCGCCCTTCACAACAGACTCAGACATACACATCACTGCCAGAGGAGACTCCCTGTGTCCCCGGTTAGAGAGAGAGAAACTGAGAAAAGCATTAGGTCTGTATATCTTCATATTCACAGGATCAGCCTTCCAAAGATGAGGTGTCTCTAGGAGGCCCCTTTCCTCCCTGAAGAATGTGGTTTCTGTGCCCATACTTCTTTTCAAGGCAGAACACCTTCCTTTATGATCGGACACAAGCTTTTTGCTAAGGCTTGTGTCCTCAAAGACCTACCCAGTACAGATGGATATCTATTGTACACTCCATTTTAAAATAAAATTCTCAGTGAAAGGAAATACAATCCTGTCTCTCACTCATGACTCAATAAAATAAGAAGCACTAATATCGATATCCACTCTCAGAAGAATTAAAACATGAGCATGTGGAAAAAAAACCAAAACAACAAACTCAGGAAAAGTAATGAAGCCCAAATCACAAGCACTCTAATAAGAACTAGACAAACTGTAAGATCTGTACGTAAACCTACTGCTGGTGATTTAACTGCTAGTCATCTGGTTTTCTTAGCTGCTTCTGACTTCAGCTGCTGTAAATTCTGCTTTTTAACATTGCCCAGCTGGCTGTTGAACAGCACGTAACATCTGACTCCTCGCCCAGTTAGCACGGTCTGACAGCTTTTGTGCGGGCTGCTTGGCCGTCATTGTTCTGCTGGTAGATTTCTAGAACTTCAGGGCTTAACTCTGTGGTTGTTGTTACAGGATGGAAATGAGAATTCGTTTAACAGATTCATGGTTTGCTGCATGTTGCAAAAAAGTTTCTGTCTTTTATGGGGCATTTCAATATAGCAAAGACATAAAACCTTCCTCTCTCGCCCCCTCTTTCCCTCCTCTCCCCAACGAGCATAAGGTGCACAACTTGTCTAATATTCTCTGCCAGAAGCAGTCAGATCTGCTAATGCATCAGGCCAGTCCAGAGGTGCACCCTCACTGGATCTTTAGATTAACACCTAGGTACTCCTGAAAGAGGAGGATGCTCTGTAAGAGCACATGGGAGGCATTGGCTGTAGAGTTCCAGTCTCTGGTATCTAAAAGCAGATTTGTCAACTTCCTCCACCAGAGATTAAATGATAACCCCTGCTCAAAGTGAATATATTAATCAGTAGGATATGGATTCACATTCCTTCTTACCTGCATGTCTTCCCTGGGAGGTCTAGTCCAACACTGGCTTAGAACAGCATTTTATGAGACTCTGAGAAGACTCTGATGGTGGCTGATCGTCAGTGAGGCTACTACTAAATATCCACTGGGCAATCTGACTGGCTTCCCACACTGCACAGAGAACAGATGAACATTCAAAAGTCTGAGCAGAGATCTCCTTCTAAGCTCTCCACTAAGTCCAGTTGCTTCGATATACTTATTGTCAAGTTCTACAGTCCTTTCACCTGGTGTGGAAGTCAATTTTTGCCTGTATTTAGTCATGATGCTATAGAGACTATCTTAGAGAAGAGACAAATGTTGCCTTTAGATCTGAACAGAGTTGGGGCTTGGTAGCACTTCATACTCTGCCCATGAGGAGTGCAATGGGCTTAAGTGCCATCTTAACACGTGACAATTCGGTGTGCTGAAGTTGCCAACAACGTGTCACATGACAGTTCTCCTGGGGTATCATGGAATGAAAGTCACATCCACTAATTATACTCCTAAACAGACTGCAGATTACACAGACTCTACGTAACCGATAGGGCTGTGCAAACCCAAGAATTGTAGTTGCAATTTAAATTAGGAATCAGTTTTAGGAGGCCGGTTGAGGTGGCAGATGTCAGCTCTTCTAGCTATGCCGTATTCCATCCTTATTTGCCTTTCTCCCCCGTGCCAGGCAGGGTCAGCGGGATGCCGGTGCCAGCGCAGCACGGGGCTCGACGAGAGGCCTGGGTGCCGGGCAGGCGCCGCCAGGCGAAGCCGGAGACGGTCGTTCC
>NW_008609286.1:0-5509 GCF_000691845.1 Merops nubicus
TTTTTTATTAATTTATATTAAGGCTCAGAACAAAGTAAATTTTACCCTTTTCTAACAGGGTAGACGTACAATCTACCTGTCACACATGTTCATTTTGTCTGTAAACTGTGCATATGGAGCAGAGCAGCCTGCACAGACATAATAAATGGTTTACTTCATACAAAGAATTACAAACCAAAATTTTACAACCTACCGCTTTTTTTCACTGTACTAAAAACATATCTCCCTCATATAACCTCACATATTCTTTTTTGTATCTTCTGACTGCTGACCATTCCTATGGTGAATTCATCCCTATGGTCTTGGGATTTAACTCACTCTCATTGTTGATTCTGATATAGAAGCTACCTCATACTGCTAAAGTGAGATATCTTGGATTTTTTCAAGTATACATTCTTATTTTCACTTTAGGTATGATTTTCAAGTAGAGGCAATCATTTCCATGATTTCTTGATTTTTTCTCAGGTCACCTCACAACACAATCACAGCTCTCACAAAATGCTTCAACTCATTTCATCATCTTTCAGAATATTTACATGGGCTGTGCTGATACAAGTGGAGTGTCTACAGATAATTCTGTGAGATGAGACCTGTCTAGCAACAACAGTTCAGAATGTCTGAACTTCTAGGGGTTGAAACATTTGATAATGGACAATTTAGAATAATCTAGATGAAAACCAGCACTATAGCTACTGCAACTGATAAAATGTATCACTGTCTTCTCCCATAAAGCAGACTGTTTTTTGTAATGAAATCAGGGCATGGGGTATAATGAGGAGAGTAAAGATGGAGTAAGTATTCTCCTTAAACTAAAAAGTCTCACATGTTTCTGATTTTTTTATATTTTTTCTTTTAATTTTTATTATAAGCTCCTAATAATGAAATGTTATTCCTATAATTCAATCTATACCTAAAAAATAAGGTAACTGCCATGCTTTCCTGGTCAGGAATTGTCTGAAGAATACAAAAAACACTTTCCTTGCCATACTGCTTTTGTCAGGTTGGGCTGTAGATATGAGCCATGGGCTTTAGAGATGGGATTATATTTGCACCACTGTGTAATATCCACCAGCAGAGGTGATATCCACCACCCAACCTGATATGATAGTTTTGACTGATTTTGACTGTAATTTATTAATCAACTCCTGGTGCTGTTTTTCTTCATATTCCTTCTACTTCACCAAAGGTACATCTTCTATCACCAATTCCAGGATCTCTTCTTTCGTGTTCCTTCATGAATTTCAAATGAAGGAAAAAAATATTTCTTTTTTTCAGGACAGGGCATACCCATGTGGCCAGATATTTATTTTTTCAATATTTTTAAGATATTGGTCCTCTTTTATTGATCTTTTGAATCTTATGTAACTGGAAAAGAATATTTATCCAAGCTCTGATCTACTTTCTAGTATTTACTACATACATTTCTTTCGTCACTCTGTTTATTCTTCTTAACTTTATTCTTTAATCTTCCATTCTGTATCAGATACACTACACCTTCCACACAAAATTGCTTTTGGTGATCGTTTATTTTTCAATTTCCTTAAACCCATCTTGACATATATACAATTCACTTACACTTACTATTAGATGACACATGTTTTTCTAGCAAGAAGTTTTTAATTTCTTTTCTGGCATGAATATAAATAATTTATTTCAACTCATCAGCTAGTTCATGCACTCTTTACTTATTCAGTTTGTTTAAGCAGCATGTAAGGGGAACTAAGTTAAGGCTTAAAGTTTGGGATGAAGTTAGGTATGATAAATGAAGGAAGAAAAAGTAAAATATTGTGCATTTCGCAAAACAGATCAAAATCAGATATTATTTGTTGTCTAATTTCCCCTTTTACATACTGTGCCAGTAGTGATGTGCTATATATATAAATATACTGATTAATTTATTCCTGGAACTAGATGTGACTGTTTGTTTCAAAGTAGTTTAAATGTGCTCTTTTGCCTAGTGATAACTGGTTTCTAAAGGCTCAGCATCAGCCAGTTAGTCTTAGTCTGATTAACCTGCCTCTAACTTTCCAGTTGTATTTTCTAAGAAGAATTTTCCTTTTTAGACAAACATAGGCAAAAGGATTTTAATTGCAGAATGTGTGATATGGACAGAATCCCCATTCATGCTCCTCCCTAAGATCTCTGTGGCATAAGATGTTTTCTTTCAATGTCAAGTTTTTGAACTAGAAAGCATGCAGTACCCCTCCAGTATGTTATTGAGAATATACTTGAGTGAGGTAGCTGTTTTATTAAATCACCATGCAGTGAAAGCACTACCAACCTGCATAATTTTCAGGTTTACTTAATAATTACACAAATTGATGTTCTCTAGGCAAATAGTTCTAGCAATTGCTTTATGAACTGACAGCTACTGTCAACTCTGCCAATAACTAAAGTCTATCAGCACTAGTTCACAGTTCACACCCATAAAGGTTTTCTGAACCAGTAACAATACATCCATTATCTTAGGCTATTGATTATTAATACGATTCTGAAGCTTTGAAGAAACAGAAAAAAAAAAAAAAAAGTATTGAGCAAAAAGTTTTGAAGTTTTCCAACTTTAACTACTTATATTAATTTGGCTACTGTAGAAAAATCATTTAGAGATATTACATCACCTTGATAGATGTTTTATAGGGATAGTTGTGCACCAAATCTTCCCTCAGACAGTAAAGCACTTAGATCTGTAGGAGGATTCTATCTGCACTAAGCAAACAGTCTGTCACACGCCACACATTTCACAAAACGTGTCAGAGTGTAGGATGACTGTGGAAGAGATGTGTTAGTATACTTACTATTATCTAATTTCAAGTAGCATTATACTGGACTTATTATTGCTGTGAAACACTGCTGTGTTCAAACTGTGTAATTTAAAATCAACAGTATTAACATTTCTGATGAGCTAACATCACAAGGACACACACACAGAGTCTGTGAATCAAAGAGTACCACTGACAGTGCTAACATATTTTCCAAATCAATAAATCTTTCTTTTTGTACCTCAAAATAATCTTTAATGCTAAACCCTGAAAAGCAGACTTTTTCTGGAAATATTCCAATACCTTCACCAACAAATAGAGGATAACTGAGCTTCTGTGCCTCTGTGGTAACACTTTGAACTTCTCGGCTACAGCATGTCAAAGAACTACCTCATGCCACTCTAAGAGCAGAGGTTCAAAGGAGCTTTTCTATATCCTAAACTTCACTGACTTCCCAAAGCCACTTAGAGTTGATATGCTTTGGGTGCTGGTTGAAGTGTTTGCTGTGAGGCACAGGCCTTCATAACAGTCCTACCTTATAACTCTTCATATTCTTTGTAGGTCTAACAAGAAATACCTAGACTGATTCTTTGGCTCCAATCTATTCTGAATGAAAGGGCTCCTCTGTGCTGTTGCCTGAGCACATATAGGAAAAAAACTTTGCAGAATAGTCTTTTCTTTAAAGAATACTATCCCCGCTCTTTCACTGGCTGTACATGAAAGGTCACACACTAGGCACAAGTGTATATTTCTACCTTAAGTTAAATGCTTTTCAAGCACTTAGGGCAAGCACAGAGGTCAGATTTATAGAAGTCTGTTTGGAGGCTACAAGAGATCTGAGTCACTTTAATGTCTGCAGAATATATGTATGACAGATAGAGATGGACACAACCTGAAGAAATATATTTTAACTTCCTTAATTTGTATTGAAATGTTATTAAAAACAATCCATATGGGTGAGGTTATGAACACTTGGAGCAGAGAAAAAATGACAGTGCTTGAGAAAAAAATGAGACCAGTAATTCAACACGTGCCAAAGAAAAGCAGAATAAAAATCAAAATAATGAAATCTAAAAGGCATAAAACCAAAATGAAACAAGCCCTTAAAAAATGCTTTGGCATGGGTCACTGTTGGCAAAAAATCCCAACATCAAAGAACATGTAACTTCTCCCTTCGTGTACAAGGTAACTTATTCAGTTAAAAGGCATCCAAGCAAGACAATACCACTGCATATTCCAAACAGAAGAGGAAATAAAACAAAAAAGAACCCCAAAATTTATACAAGAGAAAGAAAACACTTAGAAATAATAGAGACTGGTGCTGGTGACAGTAGCTTCAGCAGTTATGGAAGAAGCACCATCCTCTGCCAAGTAGAATTACACAGTTCTTTATGTACGGGAGCACTGTGCACTGGAAGTTAATTTAGCTATTAATGCCTGAAAAACGTGAAAATAATTGAGAACTGTGGGAGTCCATTCTGCAATATTGAGTTGGGGTTCTGAGAGCAGATATCTAGTCAACTTAAACAGGTAAAAACATAACAAGAGAAAATGTAATAAATAGTGAAAAATCTAGTCACTACTAAAAATGGAAAATGGTCTCTCTCCATCAGCAGAAGCATCTATAGAGATCACTACATCTCCACAGAGAGTGCACTTAAATTGAAGCAATGACTCTAGGACATTGGCTTGATTTATTTTCATTAAAGTTGCTAATTTCTAATAATGTTCTTGTCAACATCTGCATTTTTTTTTTTGATGTTTCCTAGGGAAGTGAAGAACAGAAACCTCATTTTGCATATGAACACCAGCTGATAACAATTAGACCTTTTATACCTATAATATGTACTCTCTATGGACCCAGAACGGGAGTTAAGTCCTACTGGAGTAGGGGGGTTGATATCATCCCAACAGCAAGCCCCTCAGCCTCTAGGTAGCAACCCAGATGAGCAGGGTCAATGGGAACATGTCTCTGCTCGACGGAAGAAAAGCAAGCGGGGCAAGCGCACTACTTCAAAAAGTTCACTGCCTACAGTGCACTTGCAGAACAGGTATGAGGTTCTGCAGGAAGAACAGATAGTCATTAAGAATAAAGTATTAGAAAGGCCAGAAGCGGTACCAGAGGCAGGTTGCCTCAGACCATCCATCAAAACTGACCCTGAGAAGAAACCTCAAAGGGTCATTGTTACAGGTGACTCTCTGCTGAGGGGGGCAGAAGGCCCGATATGCAGACCAAATCCTCTTCATAGAGAGGTTTGCTACCTCCCTGGTGCCCAGGTAACGGACATTGTAGATAAGATTCCCAACCTTTTGAGGCCTTCAGACTACTACCCACTTCTGGTCTTTCAAATGGGTAGTGATGACACAAGTATGAGAGGGTCAGACTCAATTAAAAGAGATTTCAGGACCTTAGGACAATGGCTGAAGGGATCAGGAGCTCAAGTTGTGTTCTCCTCTATTCCTCTAACACCAGCATCAGACAAGGGAATAATTAGGGGGAGACAACAGGTCAATTCATGGCTCCAGGGCTGGTGTCACCAACAGGGGTTTGGCTTTTACAATCACAGCTTGGTTTACATGGGACCAGAGCTGCAAACAAATAATGGTACCCATTTGTCCCAGAGGGAGAAAAGGATCCTGGGGCAGAAATTGGCAGGGCTCATTGATAGGGCTTTAAACTAGATTCAAAGATGGAAGGGGTCAGTAGTCTCCTGCTGGCTGGCAACGATCAGTGGGGCAGCTCACCAGAG
>NW_008609287.1:0-416 GCF_000691845.1 Merops nubicus
TGGCCACCAAGCACCACACGGAATATCTCAAGGAGGCAAGTGGCATTTAGGGGGGGCGCAACATGTACCCCTGTTAAAGGACAGGCTGCTGTGGGGAGCCTAGCACCCTTTTCCACACCCACATGGGATCCCTGCTGGAGTCCTTGCTTCTGTTTCACCAGATTGAGGGAGAAATCCCAGTGATGGTGGAAGTGCTGCATCCACCTACCCCTCAGAGACGGTGGCTGAGTAAGGACTTGGAGCCCGGAGGGACCCCGGCGCCTGGCTGCGGGTGCAGGCCCTGGTGGGTTCTGATCTCTCTTCCTCTCTCCCCAGCTGCTGACGTCCCAGGGCATCCGCTGCACACACATCTACAGCTCACTGGACCAGACCGCCCGCAAGATCAACATCGCCAAGTTCTCCCAGGGCAAGTGCCC
>NW_008609287.1:502-1053 GCF_000691845.1 Merops nubicus
TGTCCCCCGACGTGGCGGCCCGCGGGCGAGACTTCCCCATGCTGGACAACGTCATCAACTACAGCTTCCCTGCCAAGGCCAAGCTGTTCCTGCACCGTGTCGGTGTGTGCCCGGGCCCCACGCGGGGGTGCCGCTGACGTGGAGGGGCCTCGGTGGGGACAGGGAGGGTGGGTGTGAGTGGGCTGCCCCTTGTCCCTTCTCTTTCCCATCCCTGTGCCCTGCTGGCCTGGCACCAACATCCCTGACTTGGTGGTGATGCCTTTGGGGCAGGAGGTCACTGTGTTTGTGGGGATAAAGCAGGGGCAGGGGTGTCCCTAATTTGGCTGGACTGCGGGGGCCCTTAGGGGCAGGGTTGCCCTCTCTTCAGGGTGGCACCGTGGTGGTCTCCCCTTGCCAGCCATGCCCACCTGGTAAATGTCTCCTAGGGCCACTGGTGGGTCGCTGCTGGGGCAGGGGCCAGCTGGGCTGGCCCTAGGTCTGGTTCCCCACTTTCCTCCTCCCCTTGCCAGGCCGCGTGGCCCGCGCTGGCCGGAGTGGCACTGCCTACTCGC
>NW_008609288.1:0-26496 GCF_000691845.1 Merops nubicus
AGTCTAGACAAGATGGCCCAGCACTCTCTTCAGCTGAATCCTAAAAGTGTCTAGTGCTCATAACAACAACCCCTTCCCTTAGAAACTGTAGCTTGTGATTCTCTTGTATGTTGTTAGCCTTTGTGAAAAGTTGTGATTGAAAATTACAGTTCTAGGAGATAAGGGTCCATTGTCCTGGGATGCATGATGTTCTCATTTGTAGAAGTACAATGTGTAACAAAAATACTGGTTTGGGAAAACACTGTGGTGGTAGTAAGTATAAGTTTGCTTTGTACAAAGCAACGTATTGTTAGGAGTGTCTTCTCTGTTTTCAGCCATACTAAATCCTGTCTTCAGGCTGCCTACACAGTTACATGATAGATATGCTGCTGTTTGCAATAGCAAGAAAAAGGCAGGACCATCTGAACCAGATACCTAGGGAAATCAAGTTACACATGTCTACTTAACACTGCCAAATCTGGAACATTTTTAAGTGAGAGCAACACACTCTTGATCTCTGGGACAAGCTTGATAGATACAGTTATTCCTCTCTTACTGTTCTTGAATTCCTTGCTGCCTCGGCTTGTTCTTCATCTATTGCTTTGGTTCATACCCCTGGGTGTGCTGCTTGCACAGGCTCAGGGTTTTTTGTGGAGCTCAAGAGGCTGCACAGCCAGGTCACATCAACAGGGGATGCCTCCAGGGGTGAGGAGAAATTCTTACCATCTGTACATCTTAGGATCTAGCACAGTGATGTAAGGTGGTTGGGAGTTCAGGATTCTCCCACTGAATTTTTGAACCTTCTTGTCTTGTATTCATACCCCTTCAATACACAGTTCAGCTGTCTAACATTATTTGTAATTACTAGCTTGCTGCCATGTCTACAGATTTATTTTCCCTATAGTATCTAGTTTGTGTTACTCTATTCAAACTAGGTCACCTTGACTGAGGGTGGCTGCATTGCCTCGAGCAGCCAGGCTCGATTAGTATTTCATAGCAGTGAGTGTAAGCTGTGGCTACAGTCAGTGTTCAGTCTCCCAGCACCTCAGATCAAGTTCCTTCATTGGCGTGGTACATCTGCAGGAGCTGTGTTTGGGCAGTGCCCTCGAGCACACCCGCAGAGGGATGGGTGGAGAGCTGACCACCTCCTCTCTTGCAGAACCTGGCTGTGGCTACCAGGATCTTTCTGTACGGTGCTCTATACAATGGGCTCAGTGTATGCACTGTTTGAAAAGGAGCGAGGCAGTTGAGGCAAGTTGTATCAAATTTCTATGCTGGCAGACAGAGTTTGGCTTAATGGCTGTTATGTCAATATAAAACTATTGCACTACTGTGCACATAGTTGAAGTCTTCATCTTAGAAGAAATGCCGGTGTTAGATTTAGCTCAGTGAGGGCCTGAATTTCCTGAATGCTGAATATGTATACTCAATATGCAGTTTCTTCATTATCCATCAAACCAAGTTCTCATCAGTCAAAGAAAATTATTTGGGTTCTTAGGTTTGGTGTAAAGGATGAAGGAGGTGAGTTGGACTTAAAGAGTATTTAGCCACAAATTTCACGTTTAAGATTCATGATGCCCAGCTTTTCCTTGTCTGATACATAGATTAGATACATAAATTAGATTTATTTTTTTTTACCACAAAAGAAAAAAGCCCAAAAAGCCAACCAACCAAACAAAAAACCCTCAGCAGTGTTAAATTCCCTTTCTGCAAGGTTTTCTGTCAGCCTGTAAGAAAACCTTACCTGAGCTCCAAGCAATTTATAGCATTGCCTGAAAATAGACGTTAGTTAATATTTAATTGCATTCCCTTTGTTAGACTTGGCAATGGTGGAATTTCCTGGTTGAGTGATAGACCAGTGAATCATGGGTAACCCTCCACTGTCCATGGCAAAATCCTAGGTTTTTGGACAAAGTTTAATGGATGACGCAAAAGCCAGTAACGAAAACATCCCTGAATTATCAATGTTGCTTTTAGTACAAATCCAAAATATAGCCCTGTAGGAGCTACCATGAAGAACATTGACTCTATCCCAGTCAAAACCAGCACACCAAGGTAGGGTTGCTGCTAAGGAGGTAGGTGGCATTGCAGGAGCAAGGTCCACCAGTGTTCTACGGTGTTGTACTTGATGTCCTTGTCATGAAAATATTTTAATGCAGTGGTGGTTTTAATTTTTTTCACCAGTTAAGGATTTTTTTAAATGCATGTGGAAAAATTTGAACTACTGTCCAAAGGAAGCCTTCATGTAAAAAAACAAAACAAAACAAAACGAAATTGTTACTAAGTGTCTGATAGAAGAATAAGGAAAAAACTTTGCTGGAAAAATCTTTGCTAGAGATTTTGCTTTTTATAACACTTTTGAAGAATACAAGCTCTAAGAAGAACATATCTTATTTTTCCCATAGTGCAGTTTATACACATTGTAATATATCCAGCAAGAAGAATGAGTAACAAATGGGGGAAAAAAAAGAAAGGGCAAGGCAAGTTTTAAAATGATAAAATGATCTGCAGCGTTTCAGTTGAAAAGTGCCATATATCTGGGGGGCAACAGCTGACAAGTGTCCATGGCTTATGGGAGGGAGCAAAGAAGAAACCTGTATCAAGTATGAGGAAGATGGTGAATGTTAATAGTGACATTTTAAAATGAGAAATACCAGATTTAAGATTATTATACATGTTTGTAACATGGTTTCTGAAAAAAAAAATAAAATTATGCAGACATGCAAGATTACATATTGGAGGTGGGGAAGAAAGGGGTTGTTAAATGATAATGGTCCTAATTTGGCAGTTAAAATATTTGTATGTATGTAAAATCGTGTTCATAACCCAGTTCAGCAGCACTGACTAGATTCAGAAAGGTCTATGTACCCTCAATGCCATCTCAGTACCATGATAAATATAGAATCATAGAGTGGTTTGGGTTGGAAGGGACCCAAAGACCATCTAGTTCCAACCCTCCTCCATAGGCAGGGGCATCTTTCACTTGGTCAGGTTTCTCAACACTCCACGCAATCTGACTTTGAACACTTAGAATGATGGAGCTTCCAGAACTCCTCTGGGCAACCTGTTCCAGTGTTTCACTATCCTCATCATAAAAAACTTCTTTGCATCCAGTCAGAATCTACCCTCTTTCAGTTTAAAACTGTTGCCCCTTGTCCTGACACTACTGGGCCTGGTAAAATGTTTTTCTGACCTTATTAAAAGCCCACTTCATATATTGAGAGGCCACCATGAGGTTTTCTTGGAGCCTTCTCTTCTCCAGGCTGAACAATCCCAACTCTTTCAGTTTTTCTTCACAGGAGAGGTGTTCCAGCCCTCTGACCATTTTTGTGGTCCTCCTCGGGACCCACTTTAACAGGTCCGTGTCTTTCCTGTGCTGGGGTCCCCAGATTTGGTTGCAGTACTCCACTCCAGGTGAGGTCTCACCAGCACAGTGTAGAGGAGCAGAATCACCTCTGTCAACCTGCTGGCCACCCTTCTTTTGATGCAGCCCAGGATACAGTTGGCCTTCTGGGCTGTGAGTGCACATTGCTGGGTCACATCCAGCTTTTCAACCACCAATACCCCTAAGTTCTTCTCCGCAGGGCTGCTCTCAACCCATTCATCCCCTGCCCTGGTCCACTTCATGAAGTTCCTTTAATCCATTTATTTCTAAACATAAACTGTTTATTGTGTTAAGTACTAGTTTTGGTAAAAAGGCGGCCATGTTGAGGCCAATAGAAACTATCTATGGACAGAACTTTCCTCTGAGGAACGTAGTTGTGTTAGAGAAAGTAGCACGTTACGTGTGTGTTATCCAAGGCAGGGAAGAGAGCAGTGCACCCGAGAAAGTGTAGAAGGAAGTCCTATAGAAATAGGTTCTTCAGGTTTGGTGAGCTAGCTCTTGCTCCACCTTCCAACTGCACTTTTCCTCTTTGTTGCCAGCCTCATTATATTTGTGCATGTGCAACATCAGCAGTGAGCTCACGTTTCACTTGGGAAATCTGAGAACACAATCCTGTTTCTTTTTTTTGCTATCTTGATTTCAAGGCAAGTGCCCAGGAAGTGTCCATACCTGTTCCACTGGAATGCAGTAGTGTACTGCCCACTCCCTGTTCCTTCTGTGAGGTGGACTCAGTCAGTGTTTATTTTCCAGCACATCCCACACACAGAACTTGATATACTGGCAGGCAAAACTTAAGGTTTACCTTTTACATTTTGTCTGTCTGCTCCTTTTTGGCTTTGTATTTTAACTCATGTGCAAATGCCTTTTGTCTGGTTAAGCAGTCTTAAAGTCATTATCATAAAATGGAATAAGAGCTAGCAATAGTAGTAACTCCTGTAGTTTGGCATTTACTCTAAAAGACCATCAGCAGTGAAAACGTTTCACAGCTAGGATGGAAGGAACATAATGCCCTCGCTGTGAAGATTGGAAGCACAACTTTTAATTCAACTTTCCATGTAACAGAATTGGGAGGAGTAAAAAAGTAGTTGCCAGCAGAAGTTATTTTCATGTCAGATCTTTTAGTAAATGGGTAGAAATTAATACGAAGGTTAACCCTAGTCTGGTGGAAAGGCTTCATTTCACTCTTCATTTACTCTGTAGGCATTTATTTTCAGTACAGTGCATCACTAGGCCATCACCTGGGGAGGGGTTTGCTTCTGTGCCTGTGTACAATTCCAGGCTCTGATGGTGAGGTGTAAATTTTAGGATGGGATCCTGAACCAGCAGTATGTTTTACCTTCCCTCTGCCATGAATTCCTCTCATTTTATCCATGTGGAGTTTGGAGTTGTTCTAAAGATGTGTCATTGGTACATGGTAAGTGGACACTGATTTGTAGGCACCATGATCACAGGTACCCTGAAATGACTTTAAATGAGTTTAGTTGTATCTTACAGTGAGAGGTGCTAAGAATCTGCAGCTCACTGGCTGTCCTGTGGCCTGCCACCTCTGTTACTTGCCAGTGATTGCACATGTGGCTTCTGCTGTGGATTGCTCAGTCATTTGACAGAAAGAATGTTGTTATTTTAATCTGTGAATTTAACTTTTTTTTATATATGACTTATCAGAGTTGATTGTTGATTGCTTTCTTTTGTTGTATTCATTGCTTCTTGAGATAGTGTTGGTTGCTGGGGGTTTTTGGATGCTGATTTCTTTTTTCAAGTTTTCTCTAATATTCTCTTGGTGTTTCAGAAATTTAAGGAAAACTAATTTTTTTTTTTTTTTTTTTTTTCACTTTATCATAATGAATTTATGATCAGCCTGGTATGAAATTTTGGGAGTGTTGGATCTGTGGAGTTGCCCCTGCTCTTTTGTTCTTGCAGATGGTGTTAGGCCATGCTTGCTAGAAGGATCCCCATAATTTTCAATGTAACTTTTGCAAAGATAGTTTGGAAAGTGTCTCAAGACAGCCTCTAGTCTCTGCATTTGACTGAAGAGTGTTTAAAACAAATTAGTCATGTTTCTTTCTAGAGTTCTCTTTCTTCATTTTTTAGATACCTCAAACAAAAGTAATTCTGTCAGATTTTAAGACCTCCTACAAACTCGAGTAGGATCAGTTCATAAACTAATCCTTAATTTTGCACAAGATTCTGTTACTGTAGATATTTAGCAACTGAGAATAGAGGAAAATAAAAAATATGTTAATTAAGTCAAATTGATTATGTTCCTTTTGGCCTAATGTAGTTCATCTCCAGACATTAGAATTCACCAGTATTTTAGGAAAGAAATTGTAGGGACAGTATAAAAACAAAGTGTGAAATATGAAATTTTAGCCTGTGATGGAGAAATTACTAAGGGAGATGAAAATCTGCAAGTCAGAAGTACATCTTTTTTGTCTGAATGAATATCATGAAGTGGAAATATGTGGGTTTTCATGTTTAAAAAAAAAAATCTGTTTCCTTTGGATAGATATTTTCCGGGCTTTGCACAGTATGATACTTTGAGCTGAAGGTATTTCTTTCTGTGTAGATTGTTTTGTTTTCTGATTCTGTTAAACCTTCCCAGGGTCCTCTTCCTTTATGCTTTAAAGGGGAGCAACTGTTCGTGTGGTATCCATCTGCATTTTATCCACCTGCATGTACCAAAGCTGAACGTTACGTGGCTGTAAATACTGCCTTGGCTTGCTGCCTGTTGACTTCGCATATAAACCTGCCTTTGACCTCTTCCCATGCCTTCCATATTGCTGACTGTGGGGTGTGTCTACAGGGTATACTGAATAAAGTACACAGAAGGGGTTTACCCTTTTTTTTTTTTTTGCCTAAACTAAGGAAAAGAATAATGAGCCTAGTCAGTGAATTAACAAATGTGACAGGCCACGTTGCAGTCAATGAGTTTCAGATATGTAGTACCTCTCACTGGTACTGATTTGAACTGGTACAGTTCAAACATTACTGAGTTTATATGAGCACTCAACTTCCAAGCTTTGAATTAGCAAACCTAAATCTGATTTTTGAAACAGATGCATCCTGCAGAGTACTAAGCAATTCGTCCAAAGCCCAGTAAGAATTCTAAGCCTGGTTCTAACTTTGTAACAGGAAACATGCTGGGAACTTTGATTTCATTTTTGGTTTAAGACAATCAAAGTATGGGCTGTTAATGAAGACAATAGTTGATGTAGTGCCTGACAGCAGATCCTGCTGCAGGGAAGGCAACAGGAACTCCTGGCTAGCAGGGAGGGATTACACCTCTGGGTGTAATCTGTAAATGTAACCCTGCTGTGCACTGCAGCTGGAGGCAGTTCAGCTGTCTGAGGTTCAGTACTTGGCTCCTGTTCTGGATCCGGTCCCCAGCTTGCACTGAGTTCTGTGGACTGATATGCAGCTCTCTGAAAAGAAAGGGAGACAGACCAGGAGAGCTGATAAGATATTACATATGCTCAGTAGAGGGTGGTTATTTTATTAGCATATGTAAGTTTCAGGACTCTGTAGTTCCTGCTCTGTGAACCCAACTACGTGTAAGTACATCATGAAATTTCACACACTTGTTCTTCACAAGCCTGTCTTGCTGACCACTGGCAGGACAGTTTTAACCAATATCCTTATTCTAGCTATCACACTGGACACTTAAAGTCCATTTTGTGAGAATTTTGGAAACTGAATGTAGTCAATTATGGTAAAGAAGTAGTTCCTGCTGCTGGCACCTTTTTGAGACACGTTTTCTGTGGAAAGATTCTTTTTTTGTCATGATTACTAATGAAGACAAGGCTGTAATTCAACATAATATTGTGGTATGTATTCTTTATGGCTTTGCTGATGAGCTTATTAAACTGTTGTGCTTGTTGGTACGTTTTCACGCTGAATGCTTTGATACTTGCTTAAAACTAATATATTAGTGAATTACTTTCAAAATTACATTTTAAGCTGCATAGTAAATAGATGGTTGTACTTCAGCAAGAAATGAATATGAACATTATTTTCTGATATTGTCACCTATTTTGAAGGTTAAGGAATTGATCTCTGAGAATTTTGAGCATTTGTAAAACACTTTGTCACTTCACCAGCTCACAGAACGCAGAATGTTTTGTCCAAGTTCAGGAGAGCTGTGTGTTCCCATTATCTTGAGTTTCTTCAGAAGCATTTTGAAAACTGAAAAAAAAGAAGTTTAAAAATTTTTATCTGTAAGTGTGCTTGTCCTGTGTGTTTCTAGATTGTCGGGTCTCAATACTAAAAGATTAGGTAAATGGAAAACTTAGAATTAGTTGTTTGTGCAAGGTGGCTCACATAAATGTGCATTTTGCAATGTCAGTTTTCTCCAGTGCCACGGGCAGACCTTTTAATGAGGCTCAGTTCTGTATTTTGTCTCAGTATATATGGTTTTTTTCTTTCCCTTTTTCTCCCTCTGTATTCTCTATGCTGCTGGCATTTCTCCAGAGAGTGTGATCGCTGATCTTGCATGTCCCCTCTTCATCCCTTCATAGGAACAGTTCTTCTGTTTCTCCTCCTTGTTCTCAGCTATAGCAAAGCTGTTGTAGCTGATCTTCTTGATTTTGTTGTTGGCAATGCTCAGTTCCACAGTTAACATCCTCATGTAAATGGTTATTCCACCAGAACCTGTGGAAAATGTTAGTAAATCTTGAATGTTGTCTGCAGCTTTCTTCTCCTTCATACTTTACATTTCTGTCTGATTTATATTGTCCAGTGCAGTTGTATCTATAGTATTTTCTTCAGCAAGTTAAATAAGATGACCATTCATAGAAAACTTCTATTTAATATATTATTTATATTATATATTTATGGAATTGAAATATCTTCTGTTAAGATTCCCTAAAGGAATCCTTGTGCTTTTCTTCCTCAGTTTTCTGCATCTAGGCATCTTTTTCCTTCTCCTTTGACAGTATGCTTTTTCAAACATTTTTACAGCCCTGTGATTCTTCAGGTAAACAATTTTATTGTGTAGGATACAACTGTGTACTTTGTATCTGTGTGGCTGTTGGTAATTCATATTCGTTTGCAGGGTACTGCAATGACTCTTTCAAGTATCTGTGCTATGTGGGTGTTAAATTGACTTTGTAAACGTGATTGGAGAAAATCTATTAATGCATAGAGACAAGATAAAGACAAGTCAAGATTATTTGAATAGCACAGCTCTCCACATCTCTGAAAAAATAGCCATGAAAATCGTTACGAAATGCAACTTGAGCTGGAGAAAAGCAGACAGCAAGATATAGCCTCAGTTTCAGCTACAAATATTTAGACCAGTATCAGCACATCTTTCAGCAGTGTATAAAAAATTAAATAGATAATGAGTCAAAACTTGTGTGCCTGTAGGTGTAATACGTGCGTAGGGACAGCACTGGCATATGCATCCAGTAAGTACTGCTTACACTGTCTCTAGGCTCCCAAAAGTGAGAGCTGCTTTAGTTGGCTTGACTTGTTGCTGTGTTTCTTTTCCTTGAAAACATATTTAAGTTCTTGATTTTACTTTGGAATTACAAAACACTGCTCTGCTTGTGAATATGTCACCAGTGAAGGCAGTAGTTGTGGGTTTTTTCTATAGAAAGCATGAATTTCTGTGCTTATGGAAATTCTTAATATAAAAAATAGCAGAAAATTACATAATACTGTAAATAGCAGTAATGCATTTTTTAATTTCTTTGTGTGTTTCCAAGTGAGAATTTAATTTCCTATTGTGCTTGCAAAGTGAGAATTGCTTTCTCTACTAGTCTCATGCATGAAGTTAATGCTTTAAGTGACATTAAAGCATTAAAAGGCAAGGAAAACCATTTCAGCTTGGTGAAAGTCCATGGTAGAAATGTGGATGGTACAGCTTTACTATTTTAAGGTTTGTGGTAGTCAGTGCAGTCACCTAATCACTTATATTCAACTGATTTTTTGTGAGCAGGACAATGAGCAGGACAGGTTTAGTGCTGTCCCCTTTGCAGCTTCTCCATCCCATGTCCTCCTACCCAACCCTGCTTTCCCACAACAACTCCTCCTTCAGGATCAGGCATACCTCTCATTTTCATTGAAGGCAGCCTAACTCTCACCCTGGGTTGTGTTGGCACTGTGCTGTCTGACACAGCAGAGACTGCAACCTGGAAAACTATGGAGAGGTGGAAGGATGTGATCTCTTTGTTCTGGGAATAGCTCATTGCAGCAGCAGGACTGGGCATTCTGCAGCACCACGGCATGGGGTTTCTTCACATTGAAAACACCTGCTGAGCCTTCACTTATGTGAAGAAGTCCATGACTGGCTTAACTTGGGAGATCACATTTGTGAAGCCAGTTGTTGGAAAGCTAATTATTAGTTAATAGTCTTTATTTTACTTTGTTATTATTACAGATAAGAAATTTTCATTTCATTTCTCCATTAGTTATCACTTTCCCTAGTATTCTGATATGCTTCCCCATTTGTAATCATATATTCCAAAAACATTTTTGAAGTGTTAATCTCTTTTTTATTTTTAAGTATCACCTTAGGTTTGTTGTTTTCCTTTGGCTGACCTCCCTGGATAACTTTTTTTAACATGCTGATTCCCTAGGGAAACTTATTCACTTATTTGCAGTATTACGTTTTAAGTCTGTGTGTTTTGTTTGTTTGTTTGTTTTGGTTTTTGTTTGTTTGTTTGTTTGGGTTTTTTCTGTTTCAGGAAGAAAACAGTCAAGAAATGTCTACCAATTTAAAATACCTGTCCTTGGGCATCCTGGTTTTTCAGACCACGAGTTTAGTCTTGACCATGCGTTATTCCCGGACACTGAAAGAAGAAGGACCTCGATACTTATCCTCTACTGCAGTAGTTATTGCTGAACTTCTGAAGATTTTGGCCTGTATTCTATTGGTCTACAAAGACAGCAGTATGTGTCAAATTTTGCACCAAGTAATTTTCCTAATCAATATGGTGTGTTGTAGTGGCAACTGCAAAGCAGCCATGTGAGTACAGGCGTACAACAAAGCATTTCCCTTCTCATGTAAGAAGTAGTTTTGGGAAGACGCTAATCCTGCCTCACTCCTCAACACACGATACAAGATACTGTATATTTGCTGAAGAGAGTTCCCTTTAAAGAATGTGCATATGGAGGAGTGCAGCAATAAATTTTCTACTAACAGCTTGGAGCTTGTATTTGCTCAGGCATTTTAAGAAATTCATATGTAGAAGCAAGACAAAAATGAAAATCTTTAAGCGTGTCCAAAGCATGAATGATAATTTAGAAGCGTATTATAAACAGCAGATGCAGAAGGGAGGAAGCAATTTCATTACTACAGGAAGAAGCAGTTTTAAGCTCAAAAAAAGGTATATTCAGACTTACTCTGGGTATTATTTTGTACATTTTATTCTGAATTTATTCTGTTCCTTCACATACATATTTGATCCTCAGCAGCTTAAAAATATCATTGTATATGCATAAATATTGATGACTGTAGACTTCTAAATGTGCACTTTTTAGGTGATTCTCTTTAGTGTAATCACTTTCAAACACTGATACAGTTTAAATAAGTTTTACTTCAAGTATTGTGATTAGCTGTTCCAGTTCTGATATTCTAGGCTACAGGAAGACACTTTGTAGCCCGTTTTTCTTACATATATGAGGCTCATGAAAGTCAAACATAGGCAGCATTTTGAGGTCTTGATAGCTATAGAAGAAGCTATAGTGGCAGCAATGTTGAAGAACAGAAAGTTGCTATCTCTTTGGTTTTTATCTCCTGTTAGTGAATGTCTGTTTCTTTTATTGTTTCTTTGGGTAGAGTGCAATTTACGGACTCTAAACAGAGTGCTACATGATGAAATCCTTAATAAACCAATGGAAACTCTTAAACTTGCTATTCCTTCAGGAATTTATACTCTTCAGAATAATTTGCTGTATGTAGCACTGTCAAACCTAGATGCAGCCACATACCAGGTATTGTACGTTTGGATTTCTCTCTAAGTTTTGAAAAAACCCCAGGAATTATGTGGTAGTAACTGTTTCTGTTTTTTTTTTCTAGGTTACGTATCAACTGAAAATTCTTACCACAGCATTATTTTCTGTGTCCATGTTGAGCAAGAAATTGGGTGTATACCAGTGGCTTTCATTAGTAATATTGATGACAGGAGTGGCATTTGTGCAGGTAAATATTAACAGATGGTTGGTATTTATTTAATGGATTAACATGGATTTCTGTACTCAGTATGAAGGTTTCTGATTCTACCAACTGCACAGAAGCACCAGAGTATGGTCAAGAGCTACAAATCACAACTGCCCAGGACTGGAGGACACCAGAAATGGTTTTAAGGCAGATGACACCTCTTTTGTGTCCCATTGCTCTACTGTAGAATGTGACAGGGCTTCTGGAGCAACCTGCAAGTAACAGTGATAGCAGTATTAATTGGCACACCACTTCCAGTAGGGATTCACAGATCTTCTGTGCCAGTGTAGTCCTGCTGCTCACCTTGTGACACAGTTTCAGCATGGCACATTTACTTCAACTTTTTTCAAGAGGCAGTCTTGGCCTCTCTTCTGAATAGTGCAGGTAGAGGTGTTAGTAGGTTTCAAAGGGCAGGATCGTGGGATAAGAGACTATTCTAAGAATTTTTAGCAGATTTTACCATATCGTAGAATTTTCTGTCTTAAAAAGACTTAAGGATTTGAAAAAAAAATAGGGTCAAATTTGATAGAATTTTCAAATTTAATAATTAAAAATGAGAACAAAACATTCTGATAGTAATTAACAGGCCCTTCAGTATGTTTTTGTGTGCGGCACTACATTTAATTCTGTTGGCATCGGATGTATTGCAGGATCTAGCTTCATAAATTTCAGCTGATTTTATTTTTTTGTATAATACAGTGAAGAGGGGCACATGCAAAAGACAATTCATCCCATCTTAAAGCTTATCTCAGTGGTTTCCTAACTCTGCTTGTATTTGTAAGGTAACTAAATTGTCAGGTGGCAAAAGTTGGTGCCTATGCATGACCATGGTAAGTCATGCTGGGATTCAGGAACAGTTCAGCTTATAAATGACAAACCTTGGACCTGTTTAAATTGATGAGTGTTCTTCCAGTTCAGGCACAAATTTACTCCTTACAAGTATGTAGAAAGAAAAATTATGGCTTTGCAATCCTTTAAAAGTATTTATGGCACAAAATACAAAATGTTACAAGAATGTGATGGTCTGTAATAACTGTTAATGTTACTAGAAAGTAAATTTGCATTTTGTAGCTGTTCATGACTTGATTCTATCAGTGAGTTTTGTTATAACTGTTTTTATATCCAGTGGCCTTCAGACTCTCAAGCAACATCTGCTAAGGAGCATTCAGCAGAAAGCAGGATCTCAGTTTGTAGGCCTGATCGCGGTTCTTATCGCATGCTTTTCTAGTGGATTTGCTGGGGTTTATTTTGAGAAAATTTTGAAGGAAACTAAACAGTCTGTGTGGATCAGAAACATTCAGCTTGGTAAGTTTCATTTCAGTCATCTTTTAGAGGTACTGCATTCTGAAGAATTAAGATAAATGTGCAAAATTATAAATGAAAGGTATCACAAACATTTTAGTATTCTGCATAAATGTACTTTTAAAACCAAGAGAGTATAAACTCTGCTAGATAGAACTGTAGCAGTTCCTTTTTAATCTCAAGCTAGTCCTTGATTAAACTTGCTTATAGAGTGTCTTTAGGTTTGTACAGAATCTGTTGATTACATTAGTATTTCAAATTTTCTAAAGAATGGCATCTTATACAGTATTCTGTATATCCTCTGTTTAAACATTATTGCCTTTTGCACTAATTCATAAGATCTGGTAAATATAAAGTATTCCTTTTTCCTTTTTTTTTTTCTTTTTTTTTCTTTTTTTAAGAGAATACATGAACATTAAAATATGCTTCTAAATCAGTGCTCTGTGGCGTTTTAAAATTAACATTTTTTTTCTGTTGTATCTGAGTAGACAGTTTTTATAGGTTGGCACTTCTAGTACAAAAAGCTTCTTTGTTCATGAGTAAAGTCGAGGTAATGAATTACTATTATTATTTCAGTACAAAGGTCAGTTTGTTTTAGTTGTCTGTATAATCACTGGAGAGAGACATATGCAAAGGACAGTTCATCTTAACTGTTTTAGTGCCCTAGCCTGTTGGGCACGTGTCAGTAAGAGAATACAATACCTTCTATTTCCAAAGTAGTTCTGGGTCTTCTAGACCTGAGACACTAATGGTGACAGAGTTGATCCATTTTCTGGAATGATTTTTCCCTCGCCTCAAAGCAATCTTGTCCCGTTCCCAGGGCTGTGCGTGTGACATCAGCAATGTCTTTTTGTTCCTGTTATGCAACAGAAACAAAACTTACTGTTGAACTTGCCCTTCTTTCATGGAATCCCTCCAGTCTTCCCCTGTAGGTGGTAATTATTTATCACATATTTGAATAAATGCTTTCAGCGGAATTTGAGGTTTCCAGCATCTCTAGAACAGGCTTTTGTTCAAATCCATGGTACTGTAGAATTAAGTCATCAGGATGATTTAGTGGATCACAGCTGTGTAATGCCTGGTAGTATATACCATAGAAAGAACCATAAAAACAAAAGATGGTATTTTTTTTTGTAATTAGGTAGTTGGTCAAAAGCTGGACTGGTCAAAATGTCTAAATACAAGCAATATTTTTTCCTTTCTTAGCTGTTGCTATATTTTCATAAATGTTTTTCATTAAATGGTTTCAGTTAAAAACACAGAAAAACATTTTGATTATACTTTCATGTTTGTACATGTCCATAAAGTTTTGAAACTTGAGGATAGAGAAGGGGATCAAAATCTCCACTTACTATTTGCTAGTCTTTATTGAAATTGCATGCATTAAACCTAGGTTGTACGGGGGATATATGAGGAAATGTTGTGTTAGGGAATTTTGGAGTCAGAGAAGGATGGGTAGCTGGGGCTTGGTCCAGGGTTTAAGGTAAGAGTTGGTGCTCCTGGATTGAGCTACAATGTAAAATCCATTGCCAAGGAAAGCTGATTAGTGTTATTATTACTACCCCATTTCCTTGCTAAAAGCACTTCGGTGGAAAATCGTGCAGATGCCTGAAACAATTTCCAATTAAACATTCATAATTGTTGAAAAATTAAGGATGTCATCTAACACATTATTCAGATTTTTCTACAAAAATAGGTATGAAAATATATTTCTACAAAAGAGCGTACAAAACCAAATTAATTCACTAGTTTGGTAGTTGGCCTGGTCATATATTGAATGTTCCAGTCACTGCTTTGTGAAACAATGAGATCAGAACAGACTGCATCTAATCACAAACCGTTCGAGGTAATGAATATCTGTGACTGTGACATATGAAGGCATAAATGTCTGTGACAGTGGTACAAATCCAGCCACCTGGGGTTTTATTTTTTTTTTTTTTTTCAGTGAGCTTAATTTGCCTCAATACAAAATTCAGTAGAGCATGTTTACTGTTCAGGTTGTTTTCTGTGAAAAAATGAAATAAATCTTGTCGTATTTCATAGACAGTTTCTTTATGCAGCTTTTAGGAAATATTTAAAACATGAAATCACAACTAAAAAAAATACATATATTAGTGTATCCTTTCTGCAAGTGCAAGATGCTTTTCTTAAAACACAAACAAGAAACCCCATGTATCCAACCTGGTTTTCATGTTCATATCCACAGAGAATTATTACAATTGCATAAAAAATTGGAAAATATACTTGAATAATTATTGAAAAAATCAGGTTTTCATGCATGCGTGGCAGGGGCTGGAGGGGACCTCCGGAGATCATCTAGTCCAACCCCCCTGCTAAAGCAGGTAAATGGTATGGTGTGATACCAGTATCGTACTAGGGATATATGAGTAATCAGATTTATTTTCTTATTTTAGCAATTCAGTTGAAAAATAAGAGTAATTGGTTTAATCTGAATGAAACCAAAATTTGTAATTATGTCTGCAAGAATAATTATTTCTTGTCAAATGAAAGGGGTTTGTTTTTCGGGGTTTTTTTTCAAAACAATGCCACCCTTTTCATATGCAAATAAATGTGATGAGGATAGGGGTCAACTTTTCACAGATAAAGAATGGAAAAACTGTTTCCCCGTTCCTGCTCAGGACTAGAGCCCTGTCACAGAGGAGGAGCTGAGATTACTTCCATGCCTGCGGGGATTAGGAGAAATTTTGCATTTGGCACTATACTCACCAAATTAGGAACTTTTTAATCTCATCTCAATTTCTGTGTTTTGACATCAATTCTCTGCTAGTAAACACGCATTGTGTTTGAGATGGGTTTGGAAGAATCCCATTTCCAAGAGCCTTGTCTGAACTGGCAAGCTGTTAAGCCCTGCTTCTTGCTATGCCGGAGACCATCTCCTCCACTGAAAATTTTCCTTGTTTTTCTCTCTAGGTTATAGTGTGATTTCAGCCTTCAGTCATGAATAGTTTCAGGAGAATTGCAATTGTGTTTAAGTGAATTTTGCTATATGCCGTAAACAAGTCACGTCATTCTAGTAGAAAGCTTTGGATGATAAAATAAAGATATAAGTATATGAGAATATACCAAAGGAAACTTCAAAACTTGTTTCAGGTGTGGAAAATAGCTGCTAAAAGAGAATGTCTGCCTGAACGCTGATTGGTTTGAACGTGCTGGTATTGCAAGGGACGGTATTATTTTAAAATCAGAGATATGTGATCAGTCATCGAGGACGAGGAACTTGTTTGCATGATTTTCACCTGAAGCTTTTAAATCCTTCTTGTGCTTTCAGGATTTTTTGGTAGCATATTTGGACTGATGGGCGTATACATTTATGATGGAGAACAACTGTCAAAAAATGGATTTTTTCAAGGATACAATAAACTTACCTGGGTAGTAGTTGTTCTGCAGGTGAGATACCTTGCATCACATGTTTTTATGAAGGCACTTGGGATTTACTCGTTTATATGTGACTGGGAAAACTATTGAGTGTCACTGAAGCTACTGGGAATTCTATAGTCAAAAGTCTGATTCATCACTATTAGAATAAACCTCTAAATAAAAACCTGGAAAATATATAGCAAGTATATGACTAAGTATTGTGCAACATAAAAGCGTGTAAACATTATTTCTTTTGCTGTGTTAAAAAAAAAAAATGCCCTTCCCCCTGTGGCTAAAAATGTATAGCACAAGCATTTCCAATAATTTACTGGTGGTGATGTGATCAACTATTTCTTTAATGGGCATAGAACAGCTCCTCCAATACCTCCAATACTTATCTCCAGTAGTGCATATCCATAACCCAAAGTTAATGTAATGCTCCTAAACATAGACAAAAGCTCTCCCTAAAGTAAGTGCATGCTGTTAAAATACATGCTCTCAGTGGAATTATCAGATTGAAAATCCAAACCTCAATGTTTTTTCAGGCACTCGGAGGGCTGGTGATTGCTGCTGTTATAAAATACGCGGACAACATTTTAAAGGGATTTGCAACTTCTCTTTCTATTATACTGTCAACATTGATCTCCTATTTCTGGCTGCAAGATTTTGTCCCAACAAGGTAGGAATTATTTTCTGTGTATGCTAAAAAAAAAAAAAAAAAAAAAAAAAACAACCAAAAAAACCAACAAACAATTGAGAACTTAATGCTTACCAGATATAACTGCAAAAATAAAAACCCAGTCCAAGCCACACTTTTAGAATGTTTGGATACAACCTGCAGATAAAAGTTTAGTTTTGTAACATATCAAAACTGATGCTTTCTTTTTTCAGTATAGTTGGCAAAGTTAAATTTTCTGTCAAATACAGCCCCCTCCAGGTCAAGAGTAACTGAATCTCAAATCCTGGCTTTTGACAAAGCACTCTCTTGCAGGCTCTGTGTGTTCACTGTCCCTCTCCTGTCTTTTCCTCCCTACCCAATCTCCCTTGGTTTGTTGAGGTCCTGTTTAGGTTTTAGGCTGAAGCATGCCCTCTAGTCCTGGTGTTTGCCTTGCCCTGCCTTTGGCTCTGCTCTTTGAACCAGCCCCCCTGCTGGCTGTTCTAAGCAAGGTCCTGACAAGGGAGTTGCCTGTATCTTGTTTCCTCTTTGGCCTCTAGATGGACGGATCTTCCAGAAGTCATCTCATAGCAGGAGGAGTTAGGCTGAACAATGATAATCATCTTTTTATACTGGTTCTCATCCAATCTCATAAACGGTCTCTCAAAGACAAATTTGTAATCATACACGTATGGAAGTTACACTACAGCCATTAGTTGCCCAGGGACACCCTGAAGACCCAAAGCAGAGCTTTTTTTTTCTAAAGACAATTCCATACTTATGAGTGAAAACAATCAAGAAAGACATAAAAATGCTTGCTGTGTGCTACTAGGCTCAATATTCCGTGTCCACATGTTCTGTGAATGGGATGTTAGTAGCTCTGTGCACTGCAGGGTTTGTCTGTGGGTAGGTTCTGGAACAGTGCTTTCCTTGGCAGTGCATGTTAATGTGTGGAGTGTTGCAGTAATATTCCAACTTTCAGGTATATTAATAGGGTTTTGCTTCTGACTGACCTGCACTACTCATGTATGTTACATGTACTCATAGTGTAAAAATATTTTTAATAATATTTACAACTTTTGTATCCAATACAAAGAAACAACTTTTTATCTACAAGTAGAAAAAAGGAATTAGAACAACTATTTAGGCTTAAAAAGTGGAAGACATTGAACTTAAATTTTAAATAGCCTAGACTTATCATATTAAAACTAATGTAAAAAATGGTTGAAGAATTTCTACATGCTCAGCTGGAAAATTAATAAGTAACTTACCAGGTTCTGCAAACATAGTGAAAATGGAAACATTTGTAAATAATTAAATAAGATGGAGCTGAGTAGCAGCATGTAGAGCTTGAAACCATCTTATTTAATAAAACTTGATTAACCTGAGTTAATCAAACTTAACCTTTAGTACCTTGCTTATGCCAGCTGAATTTATTTGAACTGAAACGGTGTAGTTGTTTCTGCCACTTCAACAAACATTTTTGATTGGGATAATAGGTGTAAAGTACTTAAGCTTAAATGTATTGCAACGGATCATGTCTAGAAATGAGCTAACTGTACTCTTCAGTTCTCTATTGCAAGATCCAATTGTCAGTATTGTCATGCCTTTGTGACAAGATTCTTTTCTAAAATATGTACTGATTGTCTGTTGGCTTTTAATGTTTTGTTTCAGACTTGTAACTATCAAAACAGCTTGAAAGGTCCATATGTCACAATACAAAAGATGCCTTATTATCTTGTCCTCACATAAATCTTTATGTATCTGCCAAAAATTAGATTATACTGAGTTGCAAACTGGTTCTTGGGTGCAGTTATTTGTTGTGACATAAGCTTTAAGCTTCAAAGTAAACTGAACTTCAACAACATGATGTACCTAAGATGTTAAAAGTGGCTGAGTAACCACAGTAGTTATACTTGTTTAGCTTCTGCTTGCATTTTGCAGAGAGCTTTAGGCAAAAGGGGGAAAAAAATAAACCACACACAAAAACAAAAGCAAAACAAAAGCAAAACAAAACAAAACAAAAGCAAAACAAAAAAAAAAAAAAAAAAAAAAAAAAAAAAACAAAAGCATTGTTCCTTTGACAATTGTTCCATGAAACTACAATTTTACTTTTCAGAATATGTCACTGTAATGATACATTGCTTTATGTATGTTAGTTTATTTCAACCTCTTCCTGCATCCTTCTATAAGCAATATAGGCAAATTATTTTGTTCTTTATAAAGTAGACAAATATAATTTATCTTTCTGTGTTCCCACAGGAAAAATGTCCTTTCTTTTGATTGTATTAAAATTGTATGAACTAAACCAAGCTAACCTCTTTTTTTTTTTTTTTTTTTTAATCCCTATTCTATTCAGTGTCTTTTTCTTCGGAGCCATCCTTGTAATAGCAGCTACTTTCCTATATGGTTATGATCCCAAACCTGCAGGAAACCCCATTAAGGCATAGCAGACTTCCTCGTCAACCTGCTTCTCTAGATCGTGCACTGGGGGCCTTGCTAACAATGGCGTGTGGAAAGTGTCATTGTGCACTGCAAGGGAAGGATTACTACCCTGAACCTCCTGGAGAAATGCCTATGAGTAGTTTTGAACAGCCAGAGGGGTTAAAGGTGGATGGTGATACTATCTGTAACTGATGAGAAGCAACAAAATGGCAGGGGAATGCCCTGTGCAACTTGCTAATAAAAACTTGAAAGGAACAAAAAGTTTCCAAGAAACTGCAATTAGGAATGTTTACAGCTTTGACCTGGGATTGCATAAAAAAAAACCCGTTACTGTATTGACTGCTGCAGAAATCTGTCCTATGCACTCTTTGAAAGAGCACATGGCAACATTGTCAGATTGTATGTTTTTGCAATTTGACTATATTTAATCGTAGTAAGTATGTTTTTAACTGTTTGTCTATTTACATGAAATCACCTGAATACACATCGTAGTTCTAACGTGATGGTTCTAATTAGGTATTCCTTATTAAAGCTGTGAAGATAGAAGTATGATTGAAAGACACTTTCACAGTATCAAATATTTTTCTATTTTTAGAAGGCTGATTTAGTAACAGAAATCTGTTATTAAATTGTGATATTATAGTTCCGTTGCTTATATAAAACTATTGTAAGAACGTTAGCGGTCTCACCTAGGTACACAAGGGGAGAAATTCAGAGTGAAAGCTGGAAGTCTGTGTTGGTGCTGCAGCCTTCATCAGGGTAGCCTGCAGTGTTCAACAGATGCCAGAGGCTGCTGCTCTAACCTGACACCAAGAGTAGGGCTACGATGGAATGTTTGCTCAGACCTTTTTTCCTTTTTTTTTATTGATTACAAATGAACATTTTAGTAGAGCCTTTAAACTAGTTTTTATGCTTTAAATATTCTCTGGGGAATTTTTTTTTTAATCAGAATTAAAAAAAAAAAAAAAGAAGAAACCCATAATAAACATTTTAAATGCATTGTTGCTGTCTGTAACAGCTCCATCTGGAGCTATTATGGTGTATCATCTGTATACTGTACTGTACTTTATTACAGAGGTGTCTTCTAAATGTGTGTTGTTTACTCATGAACTCTCTGAGGCTTTCTAAGTACATTTCTATGTAATGGCTTAATTAGAAGTTATTTCTATTATTATTATTATTATTATTATTATTATTTTGTTCTGGGAGTCCTTGAGCCAACAGACCAAAATGGATCTCTGGAGCTGTTCAGTCTAGTAGTGGAATCACGTTAATGGGAAACATAATAAAGAAGAAATTAATTGTGCAATAGGTAAATGTAAAAGCATGCTGTCTTTCTGTTTTAAACCCAAGAAAACTTCACAAAGATACCTAGATGCAATTAGACTGTTATGAACACTTCACTTGTTGAAGTATTTGCATATAGCAAGAAACATCAAAAAAAAAACAGCACCAGAACTAATAAACAAAAAAGCTGTCTTAAAACCCTCTTGTTTTCAGGATTCACAATGGATATTAATGTTGAGTGACTTCTTATCCACGTTTCACTTGTAAAGGTATGCATGTACACAAAACCATATCAGTAGTCACTTACCTGTAGAATAGGAAATGATAAAAATGGATGATTTTTTTTTTTTTCTTCCCTCATACTCATTTTCACTTCTATCTTGTGCTAACGAACAGGTTGTGAACCGAGAGGCGTTTTAAAATGTTTACCAAAGTACCTCATCCTCTTTCCACATTTTAGTGGTGTATGGATGAGGCAATTCTGAACGAGTGCTCTAAGATGCGTTACTGAAGTACTGTAAATGGGAAAGGAAAAATTCCGGTTATGTCAGCCAAGTGAAAATAGTGTTTTCCTTCTGTTGGCCATGGCATGGATTATCAACTTTTTGTTTGTTTATCATATCAGAGCAAGACATTAAAGAAATTTCAGAGTTATGCCAAGGGTCTGCTAAGCTTTGTGGAATATGGATCTACCCCAGCATGCTGCAGTTGCAGCAGCTCTGCTACTTGGTGTTCAAAACTATCTTGTATTACCCTAAATAGGCATTCTATAATATTCAACGTTTTACCTATAACATTCTATGTGGCAAAATCTTTGAAAGATGAGCTTTAGTCATTTTGCCACTGAAATATGGCACAAAGTGGAACAGCAGCTCGCAGCCTCGCTTTAGTGAGGAGTGTGCAGTGCACGACTCTGAAATGATCTGAGGGTGCTGGCAGTAATATCTGCATTGGAGTTTGGTCTACTTGATAGTACTTCTAGTTTCATGGATCACAGTAATGGAAATGTTCAAATGATAAAATTGTTTACTTCCGTGAGTAATTGCTCCAAAAAATGGATGAAGGAGGTTGAGGATGCTTTAAAGCTGCTTGGACAGGAAGTGACCAAATAGGCCAAACAATCAGCACATTGCTGGAGTTCTGTTACATATAACTCAGTTTTAATACTTTGAGTGCACGTCAGCCTTTGTCAGTAAGGATCAGTTTAAAGGAAAGAACAGAAATATGCATGCTCTGCTTTTGAATGTCGTGTGGCTTTGGAAAACAACGTATCTGCTGTGACTCTTCCGTGCTTTCAACTGATAGTCCCGTTACATTTTCCAGTAGAGGTATAGATCTCTTTCTACGCTTGGTGCTGTAAAGGGAATACAAATTTCCATTTTTAGCCCTTTACAGGCTAAGAAAAAACTCTTCTGAGGCCCTCCAGGTTGAAAAGCATTATTATAGACAGGGAAAACAGCGTTTTTTGAGAACAGAAGGACTTTCAGGAGGGTTTCCTGATTTCTGTAACCTTTGCAGTCTGAGAGCACATGCACATTTTCTCATTGAGATACCTTTGTATCTGGATTTTAATTATTTTTTTTTTTTTTTTTAAAAAGGCAGTTTTAAGTCTGTAACTCATTAACTAGCCAAAGAAGCATAGCTAGCACAAAGCATTGGAAAGTATGGGATAGTGTGCTTGGAGTTGCCCTAAAAGCACGTTGTAGTAACTTTCCAAAAATAAACCTATCTTTCTGACCTATTTTTCTGAATTTTAGACAATGCATTTGTTAGTTTAGTTGTCTGTTTAGGAGGCTAACCTATACTTAGCAGAATTTTATTTATTTACAAAGTTTATAGTTAGGTATTTATTTACAATAACTTGAATTATGTGATTTTTAATTATTTTTTTTAAGATTTGCATAATGGGAGTACTAGTATTTATTGAATACGTGGATATTTGTTAGTTTTATTTGAGATTCTCTGGGATACATGATAAATGGTCAAATAACAACAAACTTAGAACCATCTCCAAAACAAAATAAATCAGCAGTTCAGTGGTGAAAAATCTTTTTTTTAAAACATTTTATTTCTGAGCTATCCACAAGTGCCCAATAATCTTCCTTTTTTCTCAATAATTCAGATAATTTTGTAGTTCTAGTCACCTTGTTTTAGACAAACCATAAGAAAACTTTCCTTTTTGTTAGCTTTAATAGTGGGTAGATTAACATTATAGACCCAGCTTCTACAAGGTAACACTTAGTGGTTTTTACTGTAACTTTTAAGAAACCATTGTTTTATTTTTCCTCAAAAAATACAATATTATTTTGGTAGTGTGTGTTTGTATTTAAGTTACTCACACAGTCCTCTCACAGATTTTTAGAAGTATGTAATTGTTTTGCATCCCTAACCTATTTTAATGGCTGTAGTTCATAAGACTGTAATGGAATATGTTGAATTGTTTCAAAATTGAGAAATTAAATGTTGCATTCCTTCTGTTTTTCACTGCCAGTAACTTTCATATTTTAATATCTCTCCTTATTGGCCATGTATGTTCTGTTGTATTGAAGCAGTCATCATTTTCCAAATTTAGAGTTGTCACTCATTTTCCTCCTGGTGATAGTGTTTCTTGCCAGGTATTTTGAATGAGAAAGATTACTCATTGTTTTCTTCTCTGAAATCCATATTTTTGTAAAAATGAGATATTAAAAAACATTAAGGGGTTTTTGTGTATTTGAAAGTCAATGTTTTTCTGTGGCATGGTATTATACCATATATGTGGTAGTGTATGATTACCATTGGTTTTCAGTTATTCTAAGTCCAAGAAGTGTTTCCTTGCCTTTGTTTTATTCTTTTAATTTTTAATTTTGATTATTTTCCATAGGAAGTGACTAAAAGAGTTCTGCTCTTTCCAGGTAAGCTGATTATATGTTCTTAGATATCTAGAATGAAGATACTTTTACTGGAAAAACTGCAGGTGAAAATGCAACAAAATAATTTGGATTTAATGGTATTAGATCTTCTTCTCTGATTACTGTGAATCCAAATTTCTTTTCAGTTGAGTTTTTATTTTTTTTTAATTTTTTTCCCTCTAGCTGAATTTTTTTAAATTTCTAGAAGCAAAAAACAATCTGTCCTGAGGTGCTGTTCAGTTTTCATGCTTGAATGCTGCACATTTGCATCCAAGAGTAGACATATTTTTAACTCTTACATTCAACCTTCCATCATCGTTCTGACTGTAATTAGTCATATTCATTTCATTAGCAACTTATAGCTCTGTAAGAATTGCTTATATGCTAAGCATATGTTTATATTTGCTGCCATGAATAACACTTTTTTAGATTTTTAAAATTTTGTCTGTATTGTTGATAAATTTTAAATTTAATTTGAAATATATAAGCTCAAATATAAATCAACACTGTAGCAAAATTTTTAAGGTAGTCTTAGGATTTTTTTATATATTCTTGTTGATATTTGTGTGTGATTACACTGAATACAGTTCTAATATGTCGTGTTTCCAGGCAGTTTGGAAATGGGTTCTTTTTTTGGTATAACACTACTGAACTATAGAACGCATTCCACATGACCTATTACATTCTTTTTTTAATCCACATTGAGGTAAAATACTGTTTGTTTGTTTGTTTCTCTCTCCTGTATGTTTAGATCATGTCACTATATTAATAAACTGGTTAAAACTAAGCACCAGCTTTATTAAGAATATGGTACAAAACTGAGAGCTTTGTAACTGGAGAGGCTTGCCTTATACATATTTTAGCAGAAATAAAACAATGTTTTAATTAACATTTGTTATTTCAGATTATAATTTATGCCATAGTTTTCTATAAACTCCAGAATGCTGTTGTAGCATGTTTATTAATCATGTCTTCTAACGCACAGCTTACTGAATTTTAATTTTGACTAAGACATGCTTCTTTGTGTCCACTGCATCATAACTTCTCATGAATCAAATTCGAGGGGTGTCTGTCTCTGCACTTTTCTGGTCTGAAAACCCCAGTGTCCTTGCTCAGGATGCTGATTGATTCCCGAATTGGAGGTGGTAGGGAGTGGCTGGGTGTCAAGCAGCAAGTTACAGTGTGATGCGCAGTTGTATAACAGTGTAATTCTTTGTAGAAGAGTTTTGCCACAAGTTACCAGGAGGCAGATGGTGATTCAGGAGCTTTGCCCCCTCCTGTTTTAAATATCCAATTTCAATAGCAGTGGAAAGAACTGTACAATATAACCTCTAGAATACAACACAATCCTTTGATTCATGTCACAATTTAGAAGCCGATGTTTTGTACAGCTGTAGTTTACAATTCATCGAAGACCTGAAGAGATCTCACAAACACTTTGCTGTAGGTGGTGGGTAACATCATATATATATATATATTATATATATCCTTTCCAGTGATATATATAATAAAGTCAGGTAATTTCACCACCTATGCACCAGTAATTTTCAGGATACTTCATTTCTGTCAGTTCCTTTCATCAGTTCTGTTCTGATAATAGTGATTACATATGGCATGAATTAAGCTGAAATTTGTAGGCAGTTAGGTGACAGAAATGAATTATTCATGAACTAACCAAAGGAGCACTACTGGGATGCAGGGGACAATGTTCTTTGAGTTTGGCCTAAAAGGCTACAGGCTGTAGGAGTCTTAACAGAAACCGTTGAAACCACCATCCGTCTGTGCTTTAGAATCAGTGGTTTCCCTTGGGGAGATGATAAGTACTCTGTCTGTTTTCATTTCACTTCCAAAAAGATGGTAATACCTTCTACATCTAGCAGGGAGTGATTTGCATTTACTTTGTATAGAAGGTTGAATGCTACAGGTGTTTAGATGTTACAATTTTTGTTTCTCTTCTTCAGGCTTTAAATGTTTGTCAGGAATTTGTCTCTCAGTTAAATAATGTCAGAGCAGATTATTTCAGGACTTACGTAGGTAAGTGGAGTTTGATATTTGAAAACATGTAGCTGGCTGAAATAGATGACAGCAGAAGTGAACCAATTATCTAGAGTTTATTCTAAATTTAGGAATTCTTACTTGAATCGTCTGCCCCTCCTACAGGAGCAAACTTGGTGTTTAAGATGCATTTATTTTGGGATAATGACAGCAATAGTAGGGATTTGATCGAATATAAAGGTGCAGACAGAAAAACAGCTGTTTGATTGGCCTAGTTACAAACTGGCTCATTGCTGAGATGTAGTTGTGTTTAACATTTTTACGTGAGTTCCTTACATGTCATGTACGTGTCTGTGTCTGACTTGGCTACCAAAATGTAACGGCATTCTCTCCAAGGAGTAGACTTTAAACTGTGACAAAATTTTAGGACCCCTCTCCTTATGAAGTAGGAGTGAGAAACCTGGAACAGAATTGTCACGTACTTGGTGTAAGTTATTAAGACTCTGTGAGGGAGCTAGCGCACAGATCTGTACTTAAGGTTGAGGTTTGGCATGGCAGCCGTTGTTTGTGTGAAACGGGAAGATGTTAACACGCAGGTGAGGTTTGTGGGGAAACGGGGATGTCACAGCAGCGGGGGAGATAAGGGTATGCAGAAAGGGAGCTGGGAGATGGAAGTCTGAGTGAAAGCATAGAGACAGGAAAGACTGGTCTGTGGAGACGGCCATGGAGAGCTGTGTTGTGTCTGAGATCATTGTTTAATAGTACTGGCTGTGGACAGATGTTGCTCCATTTAGTGCTGCCAGACATCAGCGGTGAAGGAATTTAAATTCTAAGCCACATAAAACTTAATAGTACACGTTTCTAGGTTTTCTCTACTAAGGGGTACGGGCTGTATCTGTAGTTACGTGTCTTGGCTGGAGAGGCGGCGCGGAGGGACGGCGGGCGCCGTCTCCCGCGGCACTGCGGCCGGGTAGGGCCGCCTCGCAGCGAACCGCACGGCTTCTGGCGGCCGTCTTTT
>NW_008609289.1:0-256 GCF_000691845.1 Merops nubicus
TCTGTCAATCAATCAATCAGAGGAGCTGTCAATCAATCGGGGAGCTGTCAATCAAGCAGGGGAGCTGTCAATCAATCAGAGGAGGTGTCAATCAATCAATCAGAGGAGCTGTCAATCAATCAAAGGAGCTGTCAATCAATCGGGGGAGATGTCAATCAATGGAGGAGCTGTCAATCAAGCAGAGGAGCTGTCAATCTATCAATCAGGGGAGCTGTCAATCCCTCGGGGGAGCTGTCAGTCAACCCGAGGAGGCAGC
>NW_008609290.1:0-305 GCF_000691845.1 Merops nubicus
CCCATTAGCGGGGCTGGTTTACTCCGGATCATTAAATATGTATATCTTATTACACGCCTTGTTACAGTATTGAGCTCTATTGACTGATAATAAATTCCAAGCATCATCCTGGTCATAAATTTATCTGGAGATGATGAAGACTCAATAATCTAGTCATGCAGATAATATGATAGGGCCTTAAAAAAGATCATTACATTATATGCCAAAATTAAAAGTGAAATACACTTTATTAACACTGTTTCCACACTCGGGGCCATTACTTGTTATATCCCCTCCTGCCCTCCCGCCCACCCACACACTGTCCC
>NW_008609290.1:551-1862 GCF_000691845.1 Merops nubicus
GCAGGTCCTGGCCATAGCCACCAGGATGACAGGCAACCTTATCTCCAACCTCCAGAAGGAAAAAGTGATCCTCTGCAGCTTCAGGTTTCCTGAGAAAGCTGCCCACCCATCAGGGTTAACCCAGTGGGACCCACCAGGCAGCACCTCTCTCAGGCTCCAATCAGGACAAGGGTCCCCAGTTGTGCCCAGCTGCACTGTGGTGTGGCACAGACAGCCTGGGAAACATAAATGGGCATAGGGGGCAGTGGGTGTCTCCTCTGAGAGAGGAGAGCTCCCATCAGCCTCCCAGTGCCCCTGTGCCCCTTGGATGGATAGTGAGGGCTGGGCAGCTCGCAGCGACCCTCCCTGGGGATGGGGGCTCGGCCCCCTCCTCCTGCCAGCCCTCCGAAGCCATTCCCCTCCTTTAATCAGAAGGTCACAGCCATTTAAACTCCTCTGATGAGGGCAGGCAGCTCGTGCCCCTCCTGCCTGGCGGGGCCAGCCTGGCCACGCTCCCGCCTGTGGATCAATGGCACGCGGCCAGTTTAAAGCGTACCCCCTGGCCCCCTTCCCTCCGCCACCTTCCTCTCCGGACACGCAAGGTGACGAGCGCCGGGGGGGGCTGTGGATCGATGCCGCGACACGGATCGGCTGCGGGGAAAAACCAATTGTGGATCAGATGGAAACCGACTTCTTCTTGTATCTGCCTGGCTCGTGCCGGGATAGATTGGCTGGAGAAAGCCGATGGCGAGAGGAGACAAAGGGGGAGACGATGGGGAGAGGAGGAAAGGGCTGATAATGCTCCTGCCGCAGCTGCTCTAATCTGTGACAGCCCGAGGATTTGCTGAAAACCATTATCACATTGCTCTCCCTTCTCTTGTCCCTGATAAAGCCCCGGCTAATCTGTTTGTTGCAGGTATTGAACGAACGCATTTAGCGAAACAAGGGGTGTGTGCTGCGCGCCTCCCTGCCCACCGAGCAAATCTTGCTTCCCTCCACCTCCAGCTTCCCTGGGAGGCAACGGGGGAGCAGGGACAGTTTTGGGTGCAGCCTTGTTGGGGGCCCAGGCTCTGCGCTGCCGGGCCATGCCATGGGCTGTGCCTGGCATGGGGGAAACATCTCCACTGATTGCCCTGTCCGAATTCTGGGGAGCTTTTCTCTAGGCACTGCATCTCCCCCGCGGAAGGAAGCTTGTGGAGGGTGGCAAGTGAAGGCCTGGTGCTGGCAGGTGATGCTGCGGTGCTGTGGCACATCGCAGCCCGAAGCACTGCCACAGCCCACCGTGCACCCAGCCGCAGGGCAGAGAAGCCGAGACAGGGGCACATGCGGGGC
>NW_008609290.1:1908-2203 GCF_000691845.1 Merops nubicus
GGGCACATGCGGGTCTGTGCTGTGGGAACAGCTCCCTAGAACCCCATCCATTGGAGCTGGCCTGTCCTGGTGCTGACCTCGGCCCTCCCCTTGTGAGAGGCATTTCTAGTGGAACATTAATTATAGTAATTTAGCCGTGGAACACTAACTGCAGCCAGTGCAATAGCATTCAGTACATTAGTGGCTATAACCCACTCCTTAAAAAAGACATTTGGCTACTGACAGCTGATAAAATGAGTTGTGAAGCATAACCAAAGGGAAAAAAAAAAATAAATCAGAAGCATGCTGGGAGCAA
>NW_008609291.1:0-264 GCF_000691845.1 Merops nubicus
ATGCCGAGCCAGGAGGAGCTCTGCAGCATGGCCTGGACGTGGCGCTGCGGGGGCACCGGCGTCACCCGTGGGACAGGCCCCGAGTGCCACCCACCCGCGGGGACCCCGGGGGACACCAGACCCCCCAGGGACAGCCCAGATCAGCCCCGTCACGGGATGAAGGGATCCATCCCTAGGGACCGGGATCCATCCCCAGAGACCAGGATCCATCCCCTATTCCAGGAGACCTGGATCCATCCCCAGAGACTGGGATCCCCCCCCCAA
>NW_008609291.1:411-1428 GCF_000691845.1 Merops nubicus
CCTCCCATCCCCAGGCACCTGGATCCATCCCCAGGGACCTGGATCCATGCCCTCATCCCTGGATCCATCTCCTCCATCCCTGGAGGTCTGGATCCATCCCCAGAGACCTGGATCCATCCCCTATTCCAGGAGACCTGGATCCAGCCCCCCTATCCCTGGATATATGGATCCATCTCCCATCCCTGGAGACCTGGATCCATCTCTCATCCTGGGATCCCTGGATCCATCCCCCTATACCAGGATCCATCCCCCCATCCCTGGATCCATCTCCCCCATCCCTGGATACCTGAATCCACCTCCCAGCCCTGGATCCCTGGCTCCACCTCCCGCATCCCAGGATCCCTGGATCCATCCCTGGATCCCTGGATCCCTTCCCCCCTCACCTTCTCCTCGGGCCCATCCACCTCCAGGAGCTGGGCGCCCAGGGCGGCGCAGAAGCTCCGGGCGTTCTCCCAGGAACTCGGCGTTTTGGAGTAGAAATAGCAGGAGTTCTGGAAATAGCTCCAGCCCTTGGAGCAAAGGGGACAACCTGGAGACGGGGGGGGACACAAACTGGGGGGGTCCCCCCTCAGCTGGGGCCACGAGACCCCCAAAAAAACGGTGCTGGCCCTGGCCAGGAGCTGCCGAGCGGCCCCAGGGTGGGTTAGGGTCCCAGTGGGGCTTAGGCTGGGTCAGAATTAGGTTAAATCCTCTCTGTTTAGGGTCAGGACTGGATTAGGGACCCACTGGGCTGAGTTCAGCTTGAGTCAGGCTTAAAATTGGGTTGGGGTTAAGGCCTGGCTGAGTCATGTTTGTTTAGAGTTAATTCTGAGTTAGGGTTAGGACCCTGCTGAGGTTTAGGCTCAGTTAAGGCTGGGTTAAATCACACATGTTGGGGCTTAAGCTGGTGTCAGGATTAAGGTTTGGGTTTGATTTGTATTTGGTATTTCATATTTTAAATGTTATATTTTCATATATTTCTATTTTATATGGGTTTATATTTATATATTTATATTCCAGGTATTTATATATTTTATG
>NW_008609292.1:0-6248 GCF_000691845.1 Merops nubicus
TTTAAATCTCCCGCGAGAGACTGAAACTTCGGAGGGAAAATCTTCGTGAGATTCCCGAAGCCTGCCAGGGAGGTTGGGTATTGTAGTCTGCAAAAGCCAAGAATGAGGACTCGCTTGTCACACCCACCCAGCAGGCGGAGTCCTCTAATGGGCCTATCCATCCCTTACCACATGACTCATAGAGAACTCCCTCCAGGAGTTTAATGGACCATCAAGGACCCACTGCATGACTCATAGAATGATATCAACCCATTGTGAGATGCTCCACCCAGGGGGAGGAGCCAAGTGCTCCCACCTGGATATACTCTGGGGTTCAGGACAGCACAAGGGGCCCTTATCCACTGGATTTCCAGAGGACAAGAGCTACCAGACTTTTTCTATGGGATCACTGCTTCAACAAGACCACTTCATCTGGACTGCTACTACCACCCTAACAAATAGAGTGTCAGGTTGTATTCTGACTCTGTCTGTGGTTTTTCTTTGTACTATTGCATTTCTTTTATTTTTCCTATTAAATTTTATTTCTGACTTGGAGTGTCTCACTGGTTTGCTTTCAAACCATTACAACAACCTTAAAGAACAAGAACTGACAAACTTAAAACAACATACATCACAAACTTATCAGTAAAGAATGACTAGTAAGGAAGAGCAGATGTTTACCAAGGACAAGAACTGATCAGAACTGACTCAACTCTGCAAACTTGCCAAATAACCACATTCCAGGCAAAAGGTGAAAAGTACATTGCAAGGATGACATATAGCCTTCCTTTCAGCGACCACCGCCTGCATTCCTGAGACCCCTACCAGAAATTATCAGGAGGGACTGCACAAGCGCAACGAGGAGGAGTTGTAGGTGGAGACTATGGAAAAGATTACTCGGAAGAGACTGCCTTTTTCAGGGTAATGAATATGTATAGGCATCGTTTGAATATGTAGTGTTTTATTGTATAAAATGAGATGGTCTGCCACTTCGGGCATGCACGTTTGTGGTGGAGCAATCCCCCATGCATCTGCGTGCAATAAACATACCTACTATATAACCTTCCGGGTTATAGATTCTGTTTCTGCACATCACTATCACTTTGGATAGTTTCCCTCTATCTACTTCTTCCCTATTCCTAAAAACTCTCCAAGCTTCTTCCAAAAGCTTTACTGAATCCCTGCTCTCTGGTTCAACTTATGTAATTTCTTTCTAATATTAGTTGTGGGCTGCCCCTAAAAACAGAGTGACTAATTGTTGTCTCCCTTCTTCAGAAACAGGGTCCAAAGTAGTATACTTCCTCATGGCATTTCTGAGTTGATCCAGGAACTCAGTGGGTGTCTCTCTTGGGCCCTGTTTCACAGCATATAAAGTCAAATTAATAGGTTTTGGGATTGCACTCTCAAACTCAAATTTAATCCAATCTTTATATCTACACAACCAATGGTAATCTGTAGGATCATTAGGGTCCCAGCAGGGGGCCATTCATGGGGACATGATCATCTGGGCTCCCTTGGAGGGTTCCTCCTGTGATTTGTATTTGCACATAGGTTCGTGCAGTTTTCAAAATTGTTTCTCAGTCATTTCCCCAAATATAAGATCTACATCTGACTAATCCAGGTCCTGGTTCCTAACTATTAAAACATTTTGCCACTTCCCTCCAGGCATCTAAATCAGCAGAGAAGGGAACCTTCACCCATGCCAGTCCATTGGACTCCATTGCTTCCTGTAAGGGAGCTAATAATCGGGGTCCTCCTTGGGTCTTACTAAGCGTTGGCGAACCCTCAGCAGGTCCTTCCTCCCCTGGTTCAGAAAGAGATGGTGAGGGAAGGGGGAGGTTGGGTGGGGGTGGACAATAGGGACACCCCAGCTCTTCTGGTTGTTCTACTTCAGTCTCCCCAGCTTTTTCCTTAGACACTTTTAAACACCTTTGCCCAACACTACAGGCTGAGCAGCACCTCCTCAGTCTGGGTTGTTTTCTTTGTTCCTTTTCTAATGCCAACACTAAAGGATCCTGCAGAGCAATATTAATCCTGCAATCTTTCTGCCACTCAGAGTGATTTTTCAATGTGAAAAACATATCTGCATACACTACCTCATCCCACTTTCCCTCTCTCCTTAAAAAAAGCATTAATTGCAAGTGTATTATAATTTAGAGTTCTGTTACAGGGCGATTTCTCCTCCTCATTCAGAATATTATAAAGGCCACCATTGATTACAATGCTTAAAGTTTTTTGATTCACATTTCCTCCCATAGGTCCCCCTATATCTTTCCAATGAACTAAAATACACCCTAGAGGGCTTTTTTTTCTGAATTTCCTTACTCAGTTCCCTACCTGTGTTCACTACTATTTAATATCTATACCATTAAAATACTTTCTCGGTATTAAATACGCCCTCCTTTTATCCCACAGAATCCACACCTTGTACTTTAAACACACAGTTCCACTGCCACACACTTGTTACACTATTTACCTTTCACTATATATAAACTGAGTGATATTCATTGTTAGATTAAAATACACTTAATCACAACAACCAAACATTTATCCTTAAATCACACAACACCCACAAGAGCCCCTTTACACCAATAACAAACAGATAAAAACACGCTTACAGTAACAATTATTACCAAAATAATTATAAAACCAGAATAATTTACTTTAAACATCATACGTCCCACTTCACTTTGTACATCTCCGGCCGTGCCCCTCATGAGGAGACGGAACTGCAAATCGGAACTCCACACTCGCTTTGCAGCTTAGCCTGTGTCTCAGTCGCTCACGTACAGATGCAGATTCGTAGGTCACCTTAACAAATATAATCACAAATCCCCAGTCGTGGTTGAAAGGATATTAGTGCTAATAGAATACCATGCAAGTCAAAATCAAACCAATCCCAAGTATGTGCTAGATTCCAGTATATTTACTGTTCATCTAGCATATGGCACCCAGCATAGGACGCCTCCTACGTGTTATGGGCACCTTCCAAAACCAAGGGTGCACCCTAAATCCAAATTACCAGAAAACAAAAGAATACCTTTCCCAAAGGTGGTCCTTGTCTGCCCCTGCAGAGCGACAGATGAGACGAGGAGTCCCTCCAGGAATTCCCGGGGGCGCCCAGGGAGTCCTCTGTCTCAGCAGATCCTGCAGCCGAGCAGTGAGTGTGCTATCTGGGTCACCAAACTGATGTAGTGAAGACTCAATAAACAAGGTTATTAAGCAGGTATTCTTTATTGCAGCACTGGGCACACAGGGGATCAATCCGCCTAACATGCGCACCTCTGAAACCCCAAGCTTACATGCAAGTTATGCGTACATATTCATGACAATGATTAAAATATCCATAGCTTTTCTAAGTGTTCGTTAACATAAGTTACTGTCTACTTCCACATGCCCATTAAAGTCCTCCTGTGGTCATCGCACAGCATTCTCAGGTGGTCTTTTGATGAAGGCTCCAAGTCTTCTTCAGCAGTAAACTTTCGACCTTTATTGTCTTCTGACCTCGGTGCTGGTTAGAACCAGTTGCCCTTGCAGCTGTACACATAGTTCCCTTATCTTCAAGGTTGTCACACCCCCTTAGCTCCTGTAGTTTCATAGACCTCCTCATTGTTGTGGTGAGCAGAGCCCGCCCTAGGCAGGGATCGGCGTGCGGAAGATCTCGCGATGTAATGGAAAGCTTAGACCACCCACGAGGGGCATTGTGGGCGTGGCTTGTCATATATAAGTGAATGCAGGGACGCAATAAACGCCATTTGCAGCATCCTTCACATTGAAGCCAGTGACTGTGATGGCACCCAATGGTAGAGGTTGGGGAGCAGCTATCCTGGGGATCGGGTGTTGGTAACGACACTCATCTTTAGCCAGCACAGCAGTTTTACAACCTAGACTCTATTTTATTAGTCCTACATCAACACAAACACTACCTGCACTCCCAATACCCTCTCTTTATTGAAGAAGTCTCTCTTAATTGCCCTCAGACTTCTTGTTATTTCATCACTGCCTACCTAATGTATCACATTCCAGTGCATTTTAGCAGATTACTACTGCATCAGGGTACTAAAATAGCAGCAGTAGGGTACTAAAAATAGCCATGCTTTGTAGTGGGCTTGTAACTAAGTATGCTATATCTAAATATGCAGTATTTCAAATGGTATCTGAAAAGTTACTGCAATAACTCAAAAGGGAGTGCTATAGCACTGAATTTTATACTGCAGTGAAGCATGGTTACTTTTTTAAAAAGATGCTCTTCCTACATCAGCTATCACAAGTTTACTTTCTGAAAGTAAACCTATGATTTCTGTTTCTCCACTCTAATTCCCTCAACAAGCCTTAAGGAGCTTGAACACTTAGAGATTTCTCTCTCAGGATTTACAACCAGCATATATTTATGGCAATGAATGGCAACATTTTCAAAACACAGTATTGCTACAGCAAATCCCAGACTGTAATTTGCAAAACCTTGGTGATACACAAAACTATATTATAAAAGGAAGGTTCCCATTTATTGTTTCAAAGCATTTTGATAGAAAGGGTATTTTGTGAACAGTAGCACAGTGATCCAAAAGGTAAAACAATCACCAGCTTTCCAGAGTATCATGTTCAATGCTATCAGATCACAGTGGTAAAGCCAAGTTTCTGTATAAGCCCCAAATCAGCATCCTGCCTAAGCACCCCTATAACAGCAGGACCTCACCGCAAACTACTTGAATTCCTGTTTCACATTGCAACTAACCCACTTCCAACTAACCAACCAGTGTAGCCATTAATCCATCATAAAGTTCACAACTTCATAATATAAAAAGGAATGGGGACACCAAATCACACACAGGTCTCAAAAAAAACCCCAAACTAAACAACCAAACATCAACAGTAATACCCAAACAAACCCTCCCCAACTTTGGCACAGCTTCCACTAAGCTAAGCACCAAGCAGCAGCAACAGTTTACATTGTAGAAATACTCATATTATCATGGCCAGAAATGTTTGATCACTAACGTTAGGCATTCTACATCTCCCATGTGTAAGTCAGAAAACAAATCAATAGTAGAACCAGCAGGCTTGGATGATTATGCACCCTTTTGGGTGCTTCTAAACTTGTGGGAGGCAGGCAAAAGAATGATGCTTGACTGCTTTTATGCAGCTCAAAAACTATGATCTGGAAGACTGATAAAGCCTTATCTACATTAAAGTCATATCCAGGACTAAACTATAGGAGTTGCTCTATTACCCAGTGACCCCTCCCTAGGCATGAAAAGGGGAGGAGAGAGACTCATGGGCTGAAATAGAAACAGATTTAATGAAACAGAAAACAAATACCAACATAAATCTTACAAAGTTATGCTCAGCCCAGTGAATGGACAGCAGTCACAATAAACAGGAAAGCAGTCCTTGGTAATAGAATGGTAAGCAAGCCCCTCCAAGAACAGCAAGAAGCAGGAGGGAAAAAAAAAATAAATGAAAAGCAGCAGGACCACAAGGAACACTCATCCTCAGCAAATTTCCCCCTTTATAATGAGCACGATATTTATAGTATGGGATACATTTTCCTGATGGTGCTTTCATTTTTGTTGGGCCTGGTCATTGGTATAACAACTAGAAGAAGAATGTTGTGTTTATGCAGATCACACTGGGGTAGCGAGAGATACTATGACTAAATTGAGAGTGGGATTGGATAAAAGACGAAAGGAAAGGGAATCACAACAAATTTGGTATGAATCATGGTTTAATTATTCTCCATGGATGACCACGCTATTAACCACTATTGCAGGATCTTTGATATTACTGATCTTGGGATTGACCTTTGGACCATGTATTTTTAACAAAATAATCACCATTGTAAAAAATAGATTAGAGGCAGCACATCTCATGTTTATCAGAGCCAAGTATAAGTCACTTAATCAAGAAATTCCTATGGAAGAAACATTAATTTTAAGTCATATTGAGCTCCAAAGATTTGATAAACAAAATGAAGAAAAAGGGGGCAATTGTAATGGGTAACTCTTAGTTTGTTAATCAAACTTTGACCGCCCAATTATTTGTTGGGGCAGTTCATTGGAAACCGCTTGCTTGCTTGGAGATTAAACTGAGAAATTCTGCTACTAGAGCAGTGTGTGCAGAAACTGCAACAATCCGGTATAGTAAACAGTAAGAAGGAAGGGGCAGGGATTGGGGGCTAAATTGAGTAATCATGTATATAAGATTTATGAAAAAAAAAAAATCCAGAACATGCCAACCCTCCATTCCCCTCAACACATTGTGCTTAGTTA
>NW_008609293.1:0-4441 GCF_000691845.1 Merops nubicus
CTTCCCACCCCACCACACTGGGGTTCTCTGTGATTCTATCTACTCAACGCCACCTTGCAGACCAGCAGCACTTGTACCAGAGGGTACCACAGTGTCTGACCCCCTGGCACAGCCTGGGTGTCCCTGAGCATCCCTGGTGCCACAGCAGGTCCCTGTGGTGGGCATCAAACCTGGGGGGGGCACAAACCTGTTCTCACTACAGCCCCCACCACGCTGCTTTAAGACAGGAGCCCTGAGCAACTGAGCAGCAACAGCCACCCTGGGAGCTTCAGGAAGGACAAGGGAGGAAAATGTGTGGGGATTTGGGTCAGCTTGACAGAATTCAGTTGCTGGCCACTACCACAGCATCTCTTTGGTGCTGAGTGAACCTCAGTGTCTCCCCGTGCTGAGCAGAGCAGCTCTGCTGGTACATTTTTGGAGACACTGTGCCCAGACACCCCAAGTGATGTCCAGTAAGTATAAAGTATAACCAGAACTGCCCAATAACCCCAGAGAAAGACTCTGCCAGGCTCTGTCAGCTGAAACTCCATCACCCCAAACCTCCCTGGAGTTTTCCTCTGTAATCCATCACTACAATGAAATTATAGCAGTTACCATAGAAACATCTGGACCAATAGCCTGAAAATATTTATTTTATTTTTTACAGAAAGTAAAATATTGTTCAACTCAAGCAAAACTCTGCACCTCTGTCAGTGCTGTGCTGGATGAGCTGAGGCTCTGCTCACTCACCCACTTGGCAAAATTCTCAATTTTATTCTTTAGTGCACTTTTAGTACCAGTTATTGCTCATATTGTGCCTTTTTATTTTCTTTATGAACAGACTGCTGAGTAAGACCAAGCTGTACAGAAGTCATGGACACCCCTTGGTGAAACCACACACTGATACAGCTGTGTAGGGCTCTATCAACTCCAAAATTGTCTGATATCTGTGTTCTACTCACATTTTGTTGGGTCTTTATATTTTTCATCCCCTCACCCACCTGGCAAAAGGCAAAATTCTCAATTTTTCTTTAGTACACTTTTAGTACCAGTTATTGCTCATATTGTACCTTTTTATTTTCTTTATGAACAGACTGCTGAGTAAGACCAAGCTGTACAGAAAGCCATGGACACCCCTTGGTGAAACCACACACTGATACAGCTGTGTAGGGCTCTATCAACTCCAAAATTGTCTGATATCTGTGTTCTACTCACATTTTGTTGGGTCTTTATATTTTTCATCCCAACAGAGACTTGGACAGACTCTTCCCATCCCTGAGAAGACCAGACTTTCCTGTTGGAAAACCCAGAACTGATCCTCTCAGGCACTGGCCCTGTCGATGGGGGCATTTCTCATGCACACACAGCATGGCTTTAATCCCTGTAATTGTCTTCAGATTTATAATGTGATTGCAGACATAAATTTCCTTTATTCAACAAATCCAGACAGCAGCCATATGTTATTGCATGAGGCCTAATTTTTATGGAGCTGGAATTTTTTACATTTCAATTAATTACAGAACTTCTGTTTTCAGTCCAAAGCCCCTTCTCACACACATCCTGCATTTCAGCAGACTGGTTAAAATCAAAGCCTACAGTAGGAATCATAAGAGGTCTGATTTATTATTAATCATGGGGGAAGACAAATATTTTCAATCAGATTATGCCTACAAAATAATGCAGTTCCCACTGGTGTCTTCAGTGGTTCAGGTTCCTTCCTGGGCATTCTAATCTTCTATACCCAGGAGACAAAAATCATGGCAATACTGGTAAGTAATGAATAGGGATTAGTATTCAAGCAGCCACTTAATTAGTCAGAAGAAAAGGCTCAGGAAGTATGAGAGGTGCCCAGGATGCTCCTGCTCTGAGCATGGCTCTGTCCTCCTCTATCTGGGCAGTGGTTGGGCTCTGAACACAGGGCAGCCATCCTGCCAGCACACCCCAAAACTCCCACGGGCTGTTTTTCAGTGTTTCCCACGTAGGAAAGCCCCAGAGGCTGTTAAAAGTCTGTGCAAGGACTGGTTGTGGCTCCTCGGGGTTTGGTGTGAGGTGGGAGAGACAACACCCAGCTGCTGAGAGAGACCCTCATCCTCCACGCCTCTAAAGCAATTTCACAGTGAAATGTTTTCCCTGGGGTGAAATCAGCTCTCCAAGAGCAGATCATTTTGGTCACCCCCAGATTTCTAACGGGGGGTGAGGTCTGAGGCAGATCCATGTGCAGCAGCAATTTCCCTGGACACAGGGAGCTCGTGGCTGTGCCAGAGGAGTTACCTGTGCACCAACTGCAGCCTGGGGAGAGACACAGCACAGGCAGCTTCTAAAGGAGCACTCGCTGGAAATGGACCTTATCTGACAGCCTTTGATGTGCAGCAACGGGCTGGATCATTGTAATTATTCACAGAGTTACCTACAGCCTGTGATAGCAATAGAATTATTTCCTAACTACAGCTTCATATCACTCCCTGAGTGCAACCTGCAGGACTCAGCCAGGGTGGGTCAGCACCGAGCTCTTGGCAAAGCCCCTCGAGAAGCTGCTGCTGGGTGGGGGTCAGTGGGGGCTGTGAGAGCAAGGACCATCACTCTGGCAATAAACCAGCACACCACCAATAAAGAGTGACAAAAAAAGTGCCTACGCACACGTGCCTGGGCACTTCTGCTCAGAAGACACTTTCAGGCACGAGTAACCATCATATTTTGAGTTTTCACCACTCTTTATGACTGTGAAAATATTTTGATCCAAAACAAAAATTCTTATCCACTCCCTAGGAAGGGAAGAAATTTCAAACAGAAGTACACACATTCTGGTGCACCAAGAAATACGTGCATTCAAGGAGACAAAAATTACAGCATGCTGAAGTTAAGACACAAAGAAAACCCTGTGCAGGGTGTAACAGTGGAGAGATGTGATGTCCTCAGACCAACTGTGGTAAACTGCATTGAGGTCAAACCAGGAGGAGAAAGGCAAGGAGCCAGAGTGTTTAGTGCCTGCTGGTAGGTTAAAAACTAGTGGAAAGGCTGAACCACTGGGATTTTTGTCTCCTTAAATACACATATTTATGGATGTAACAGGATGTCTGCACTCATTGAAGTCCCTTCACTTCATAGGGAGGGGATAAGGATCACAGTGCCATAAAGACTGGTCAGAATTCACCACACCTCCTTGAGAGGACAGAGTTAATACCTTTGGATTTAAATTGGTCTCTTTTTCATGAATGTGTGTCCTGTTTACTGCTCAACCTGCAGTATGAATACAGTGAATTATTTTAATTTCCCTGGAGCTGTTTACTTGTCCATTAAGTGAGACATTATGGCTATTATTGGGTTGTTGCTGCATCAGAAATTCACTTCTAGCAAGCTGCATTAAACCTTCTCTACAATGAACCACATCTTCCTAATATTAAGAGTTCCTTAATAATATTCTACAATATTTAAAAAACAGAATAAGTGCATCCTGCAGGTGCCTTTATTCCCAAATCAGCAGTAGATGCAGACCTACAAGGGAACTCTGAGACCCCAAAACAAGCCCCTCACTGCTGTGCACGGGAAGCAGAGGAACCACAGGGTTTATTCTCATGGCAGATTTAGCATTTGGTGGAAATTTAAACTGCAAAAATAACAGAGGGAAAACTTTTCCTAAATGGAGAACTGAAGGGCAAGCCTTGAACCCTGTGCTGTGCCCAGCATCTGGGTGCTGAGCTGACTGGACTGCTGGGTGAGCAGTGCCTGTCCAGCAGCCCAGCAGCCCAGGAGAACACAGAATGTTGCTTTTCCCCATCCCCTGCCAGCCACTAACTCTGATTAAAAGGAAGTTAAAGCTGAGTTTACCCCTGTCCTGCTACGATTTCACAGTATCAAAGTAGTTTCAGTCGCTCCAAACATTATCTACAATAACACTTAGATTTGATGGCTGGGCTTGATGGTCTCTTCCAACCAAAACGATTCTATGATTCTAATATATCTCGAAAGATATATCTCCTGCTGCCAGTGGCAGACAACATATGCAGAAGAAAATTGTTTTACTGATAGAAGGTCTATCATCCAGTAGAACTTGTCTGTTCTTAACTTGGAGAGAAGTAAAATTCACATGCAACTGAGACTCAGCTTTACCTTCTGCACCTTGTTCTGAGCTCCTCTGACCCCCAGCCCAGGAGCATCCCCCACCAGCTTTCTGCTGAGTGTGTTTCAAGGGTCAGGCAAGCTCAGCAACCCTCCAGCTCTGGAATTATATCTTTGTCTCTGGTTGTGTCTCATTCCAACGTTCTAGGGACACGATATTTCCTGTGCTGCACTGGGCCACCAGTCACCCCAGTGCCCTCCGAGTGCAGACTTTGTGTCTGTGGCTGGTGCTTGGCACCATCCCCTCCTCATCCTCCTCAGCCCATCCCTGTCCATGGCTGGCATGTGGCACCATGCCCTCCTCATCCTCCTCAGCCCATTCATGTCTGGGGCTGGGGCGTGGGCC
>NW_008609293.1:4834-7545 GCF_000691845.1 Merops nubicus
CTCCTCCCCCTCATCCCATCCCTGTCCATGGCTGGTGCTTGGCACCATCCCCTCCTCATCCTCCTCATCCCATCCCTGTCCATGGCTGGTGCTTGGCACCATCCCCTCCTCATCCTCCCCAGCCCATCCCTGTCCATGGCTGGCACGTGGCACCATGCCCTCCTCATCTTCCTCAGCCCATTCATGTTTGTGGCTGGTGCTTGGCACCATCCCCTCCTCATCTTCCTCAGCCCATTCATGTCTGTGGCTGGTGCTTGGCCCCCTCCCCTCCTCATCCTCCTCAGCCCATCCCTGTCCGTGGCTGGGGCTTGGCACCCTCCCCTCCTCATCCTCCTCAGCCCATCCCTGTCCGTGGCTGGGGCTTGGCACCCTCCCCTCCTCATCCTCCTCAGCCCATCCCTGTCCGTGGCTGGGGCTTGGCACCCTCCCCTCCTCATCCTCCTCAGCCCATCCCTGTCCATGGCTGGTGCTTGGCACCATCCCCTCCTCATGCCCAAATCCCATTCTGGAGGGTGCTCAGCTCTGGTGCAGCAGCCAAAGGGAGGACAAGGGCTCTTGCTGGGGAGCAGCAGATGCCACAGCAAGAAATTGGAGCAATTTTTGCACCGATGAAACAATTTGGAGCATTTATGGTGGAATTGCTCTTAAGCGTCAGCTACCAAGTTGACAAACTCAGTGCTGAATATGTGTGGAAACAGTGGACTTTTAAAATACAGCATTGATTTTAATCACTTCAGTTGTCCTTGTCTCAAAAAATCTGGTTACAGGGCAACAATTATTTGTGTGAGGCCACGGAACAAACGTTATTGAGAACAGAACGACCAAACTTAGCAAAATGTTCCCTTCCCTTCCCAGCCTGTCACATCCCCAAGTGCTCCGTGGGGTGGGACCAGCATCCTCCACCTTCCACAGGCCCTCTCTGCATATTCCAGGGTAGTCACTGAGAGCTCAGCTCAGAAGCCACACAAGATAAATGATTTTAAATGCTGTGTGGATCCCAGAAGCAGCAAAGAGGCGACACCTTTCTCCGGGGGGCTGCTGAATCTTTCTTTACAGATACAAAATGGAAACTACATCTCTCAGATGATGCTCTATCAGAGAACAGGCAATTAAAACTGGGCCCCAGCGTTTGATTTTCAATATCTCATTTAAGCCTTGTAACAAAGTTCAATTAATGGGCTTGGAAAAGTTTTCTAAAATTCGATGCTGCTTCAGCGCAATATATTTTATGACTTTTTCTCCTGCACAGCCTCTCTTCTTCCCTTTGAAATCAGGCAATGCTATGGAAATATTATCTTTGTAAATGAGGGTAAAGTTGATGATGTTATTGATTTCAGATAGCTTTCAGGTTTGAGACAAATTTCCACATCAGTCTGGAGGTACAGAACAAGGATTTACAATGCACTAAATTATTCAGGACAGTCATCCCTGAGTCGAGGGGTGAGAAACATCTCTGGGGAGGAGCAGGGTCGTGGTGCTGCAGGGCTGAGGGATGTGGAGAGGCAGGGACTGAGCAGCCCTGGGAAACTGCAGAATAGATTCATTGTAGTTCTCCTCCAGCCCCAGTCTTGTCCCTGCCCCAGCCATTCACAGCAGACATCCCAAAATGCCCTCCAGAATAAACACCATTGGCTTGGAGACCAGATTTGCTTTATCTGCTTCTAAAATACGATACCCTACATAGACACACAAAAAGATACTTTAGTTCCCAGCAATCACAGCCAGCTCTAAATTCAGGAACTTTCCTAGAAACAAGGATTCTGCTTGCCACTAAATGGGGATGTCACCCATTAGTGTGAGACCTCTGACCTGCAGGTCTCAGCTGTGGACAGTTTATGACTAACAGGTAAGAGCTGCTCAGAGAACATCTCATTTGCTGCTGGGGAGATACATAAACATCACTTAGGTGTGTTTAAAAACCACTTCAGAGCTCTTGGACTCGGGTTCCAATCTATGCGAATCTCAGCTGCAGTTCTTTTGTACAGATGGAAATGAAACTTTTGTTCTTGCTGTGGGGGTGGGAGCCTGAAATTCACCTGGGAAAAAATCCTGAGTGTTGGTTTTGCCTCTGCTCTCAGAACCCTCCAGCACAGGGTGGTTTTATTCTGCAGCTCCATGATGTGAAAATTGGGAAGAATGTTTCTGTCTGACTGTTTCACTGAGAATATAACATGGTTTAAATCTCAGTGCTCTTAAAAAAAACCCCACCCAATTTCTAGGACCAAATTCTACCTGTGAACGTGGCTGCAGGGAGTCAGCACTGTGACGACAGGACTGAGCCAACCGGTCACTGAAACATGTTAAAGCTTGCTGCAAATCATCTCATTAAGTGCTTTCAGGTTGGAAACCATCTCCCAGCCATGAGACACGACGTGCTGGTGAAGAACAGACCTGAAATTTGGGTTTGATAATGACCAGGGTACCACAGTCCCCGGGGTAACCCCTCCCACCACTGAGGTGCATTGAATTTAAGATCTAGCATCACTTCAGGCCCATCCTAGGGGTTGATCTGAAACAACTCCAGGGATGGGGACTCCACCACTGCCCTGGGCAGCCTGGCACAACCCGGCACAACCCTCAAGGGGAAGATTTTTTTTTCCTAAAAAATATTCAGATTAAACCTTCCCCAGCACAACTTGAGCCCATTTCCTCTTGTCCTGTCCCTTGGGAGCAGAGCCCGACCCCCCCGCGCCTCCAGGCTTCCGTCAGCA
>NW_008609293.1:7614-15040 GCF_000691845.1 Merops nubicus
GCTGCCCCTCTCCACTCTGGGTCTCTAGTCCCTTCCCCAGCAGCTTCGTTGCCCTGCTCTGGCCACACTCCAGCCCCTCAAGGTCCTTCTGGGAGTGAGGGGCCCAAAATTTACCCCAGGATTCAGGGTGCATCCTTCCTAGTGCCCAGCCCAGGGGGATGGTCCTGCTGGTCCCAGTCCAAGCCAGGATGTTTATTATATTTCTAAAACAAGCCAGGACAATTACTGTATATACACATGAGCTGTCAGAGAAGAGACCAAAGTGGCTGCTGGAACCCAAGTCTGGGGACAGCATTTGGCCAAAGGAAGCAGGACCTTCTCCTGGGCAGGGCAGGCTAGGACAGTGCCCATGCTGCTCGGGGTGCTGCCAGGGGATCCAGGGCACCCACTGCCCCCCCAGGGCATTCCCAGGGAGACACGAAGGAAAACAAACCAGAAAACATCTTCACAAACCCCAGCACAACTGATTAAACTGGGGATTAGTGCTGCAATGTGGAGAGGTGCTGGACCTGATCTGTCCACCACATCCACTCCACCTGCAGCTCAAGCCCTCAGAGAACTTCACTCAATCCTCTCATCAAGCTGTGCATTTTAAGTTTAAGCAGTTACATGGCTTGGCAAAAGCAGGCAGGCTGAGGATGTTTTGCTGGGGTGTTTTCCCTCTTTACTTTGGTTACTCAGCCCCAGGAAGTCTCTCAGTCTAGGAAGAGCTTTTGCCATGTTTAAAGCAAACACAGGGACTCCAAGCTCAAACTGCTCTAATAATTTATTCTGGTCCTGAAATCCCTGGGGTTATTTAACAGAAAATGTATTTTAAGATGTTTGGCTCCAAAATGACAAGATAACAGACGATACATACTCATTTTCTCCCCCAAGATGGTGATGAGATGGAACAAAATAAAGCAGCAGCCTCAGCAGATCTCCCCTCCTCCAAGTGGAGAAGACTTGTGGTTTTATCTCTCTGATACCACCAGAATCGTGCTGCCATTTATCTTGGGGGTGTATTTCTGAAAGGGATTGTTTGCAGCCGGAGCTACAAGGCATGAAACAAACTGATAATGGCACTTGCTTGGGAAGCTTATTCTTTTTCAGTGGCATTTTTCTTTTCTTCCCTTTATGAGCTTGGTGACAGCCCAGCAGTAATTTCCTTTCTGTATTTTAGCACAAACAACAGATTAGTGTCACATTGTTTGCTGCCAGGTTTCTCTCCCTGCTTGCAGGGGGGCTTGTTGCCTTTTGGTGGATTCCAAGTAAACAACGTGGTCATTCATAAAGATAAAACCCAGAAACATCTTCTTGGCATGCAAGGATGCTCTGCGAGGGAGTCTCTTGAATAGAGGATAAAGCCACAGAGGTGAATAATGCAGTTTGAAACTTGCACCACAAACCCCAGCCCAGGAGTTTGCTCGGAAGGATGTAACCCAGCCTTTGGCACTGCAAGCACAGAGATCTCCTACAGCCTCAGACTGCAGGAAAATGTCATTTAAATTAACTGCATAAATCACAAAGAGTCAATTATTTATTTGCAGAGGATATACCCTCCCAGGAAAAAATATATTTTAATTTTTGCCCTTCACAGCATAACTACTAATCACTTTTTTTGTATTCTTAGAAATATTTTCGCTGCTAGGAACCACAATGAAACATGTCACGTGGCTGTTACTCCCCAGTTTCTCTCCCATCTCTCTTCCAAGTAGAATTTTCTATTCTTCCTCTCCTCCTGCATCATTTAAAAATCAACTTTTACAAGTGTCTATTCTATTTTCTCCACTGCCTCCAAATCAAATGCATCCCACATGATTTTTGGTTCCCGGAGCTTGCTCAGCACACTTTGTCAGGCTCTGCATCCTCACCCAGAACCAATATTGCTCCTATAAAACATCTTCTTTAATACTTGTGCCAGAGGTTTTCCTGGACCACGGCCAATGCCCTAACACTCACCACCAGCCCTGCCCATGACAGCAGAATCTGCAAACGCCACCTCAGGTGAGCTCAGATGCCACCAAACTGCCCAGCAGGCACAGGGAGAGCTGGCTCAAAACCCCTCATTTTAAACAAGACCCTGAAAACGTTGCATTTTAGAAGTCAGAAGGATGACACATCATTTCAGAGGGTTTTAGGAGAACACAGCCAACACAATAACTCTGCCAAGGCTCCAGGGAGAACTTCTGGTGGCCTTCCAGTGCTTAAGGGGCTTCTTGGAAAGCTGGGGACAGACTTTTTAGCAGGGACAGGACAAAGGATAATATTTACATTTTAAACTTAAGAGAGGAGGTTTAAACTAGATAGAAGGAAGAAAATTTTTGTGCTGAGCCCCTGGCCCAGGCTGCCCAGAGAGGTGGTCGCTGCCCCATCCCTGGAACCATCCCAGGGGAGGTTGGCCGGGGCTCTGAGCACCCTGCTCTAGCTGCAGATGTCCCTGCTCCCTGCAGGGGGTTGGACTGGGTGGCCTTTAAAGGTCCTTCCAACCCAAACCAGCCCATGATTCTACAATTCTAAGTGAATGAAATAAGCCTGTGACCTGTTAGAGTGGTTACCACCACTGATCACTCGTTAGAAGGCTCTGGGAGCACAGAAGACTACAGGCATGTGGAGACCAGGGGTACAAACAAGCAGAGCAAAAGAAGATTGATGTCAGGAGAGTGAATAGGTGAAGAACAGGCAGCCCAGGGGTGGAAAAGCCAGGGGAGAAGATAGACAGGACTCAGTTCATCAACAGCTCGAACCACAGTAGCAGTTTCCATACTTAGAGCTCACTGAGGTGAAAGCTACAGCAGGACAGCACTGATGTAGGAGCACACTCAGAGATGCAACACCTCTAGGAGTGCAGAGATGTTAGGAAAAACTCTTCCTGCCAGTCATCTGCTTTGTTTTGGCAAGAAAATTCAGCTTTTAGAGGCTCGGAGCTCCTCCCCTGTGTATCAGCACTCCACAGTTGTTAGCACTCAACACTTCCAAGGCTGTATCAAGCCATTGAAGTGACAGGGAATTGGAGCAGTTGATTTGGGAAATGGATATTTCATTAGAGGCACAACTCGTGATAAAGGAAAGCTTTCCTGCTGCAGTCACTGTGCCCAAAGCACAGTGCCAGAGGAGGGGAGTGAAGCTCAGCCCCTGCACCACTGCAGAACATCCTGGGGAGGGCTGGAGGCTGCCAGGGAGGGTCTGTCAGAGGCACCTTGTACAGGTTCTCCTTGCTGGAGCCCGGCAGGCTGACTGCAGCTCTCCTCCAGGTCACTGTGTGGACCAGCCAGACCCCAGAGCTGCCAGGACACAACTTTATCCTGCTCTGCTTGGCAGCTCCCACTGCTGGGAGCAAAGCAGTAGGAGGCTCAGACATGGAAAAGGGTCATGCACAAACTCAGAGCTGGAGTTCCTGGGTGGGACCAGAATGGTCTCACAGGCAGTGCAAAACCAGCAGGATTTTGGAGAATCGTGGAATTGTTTTGGTTGGAAGAGACCTTTGAGATCATCAGGTCCAACTGCTAACCCAGCACTGGCAGGTCCCCACTGACCCATGTCCCTCAGCAGCACATTCACACAGCTTTTCAGTCCCTCCAGGGATGGGGACTCCACCACTGCCCTGGGCAGCCTGGACCAAACCTTAACAGCTATTTCAGGACATAAATTGTTCCTCACATCCACCCTAAACCTCCCCTGGTTCTTTTGCTGACTGCATGTCCTAGTGACAAGGACACTGTTACCAACAGGAACCACAGAGGCCAGACCTTTCCAGCCCATCCCAGAAGATATAGGGAAGCTACAAGGTGGCTAACAACCAGAGGAACAACTAGATCAGTGTATTCACCCATGGTCTGTGACAAAGCAAAGAAAGGAGTGAGCCAGGTCATCAGTCCAACTCCAATCACAGCAACTGCCAAAAAGCAGCATAACTACTTACATGATCTTCTTGCTGTCCTGGTTGTGGTGGTCCTGCCATCTCTGGAAACTCTGCTGGTAATGGACAGCCAAGGAGCCTTTCCAACAACTGGAAACCCTCCACAGCATACCTACCACATAAAGAAACCTGCAGGCAGGGCCAGCATTTATTCTGTTACCTTCAGAGGCAGGACAGCTGATGTTAATGCTGAGGGAGGGGCACCTGGAGGGGATCTCCTAATTTGTTTTCACCCAACATTGGCCAGGCCAACAACCCCTCCCACAGCACAGTCATAGAGTCACAGCTCTGAACACACAGTACCCTCTGAAGACAATTCTAGAGGAAGCAATGGTCCAAGCACCCCAAGGGGCAGCTGGGTTTGCCCCTGCTGAGCCTCCCACAGCTCCTGCACCCACAGCAGCACCTGCCCAGCTCCCCTTTGAAGGAAATCTCTGACATCAAGGGCTACTTTTTGTGAGATTTCCAACCAACAAAGCTGGACAAAGGGGTAATATTTTGGCACACACTCCCCCCTGACCTCATCTGCCCTCCAGGCCCTGGGCTGCAGCACTCCTGCCAGCTGGAGTCCAAGGCAGGTCACTCAGAGTGAATCCCTGCTCTACAGCAAGTAATTAAGATTAACAAAATGGATTGATCTCTAGATTGAACTCTTAATATCTTCTGAGATCCAGCTGCCTGAGTTTTGATCAATAGCCATGATGTAATTGAAGATGTGTTCCCACTGTCTGACATGCTCCATTCCCAAGGCCCCAGACACTTTGCTGGGTTTGAGTGATATGGAATAAAAGCAGAGCCAAGGAGCCACCATCTGTAGGCAGCTGTCTGATGCATGTGGTGTTATCAAGTTCCAAACCAACTCCTCAAAAACAGGTGTTTGGTTTCTTTTTTTTCCAGACAATAGAAAATATAGATGGGTTTGTGTACAAATTTTGTCCAAAAGATTTGAAAACATTAATCTGAACCTTTATTTGAAGATCACCACGAGAAATTTACAACTTCCACAAGCTTCTCATTGTAAGAATAAAGCACCAAAAAATTCCTTCTGAGGTAGATGAAAAGAAATTAAAAATGAACATTTTTCCCATGCAAACTGCACGAGTTGCACCAGCAAAGACTTGCACCCTCCAAGCTAGGCAGAGAGCAACCCCACCAGGAGCATCTTCCTCTTCCTCTTCCTCCTCTGGGCAGGGTGCTGGCAGCCCAGCCATTGCCATGGCAACCTGGCCAGAACCCTTAAAAATTCTCCAGCAAACAGTCACAGAAATGTGACCATGGATGAGAGAAGTCCCCAAGCACGTGGAGATGGAGCAGTGGCCAAGTGAGCTCCTCGCTCCTCTCCATCCCCTGGCAGATGCTGCCTCAGCTGCTGCTCCTGCTGCTCCTCCCTTTGCACCCTGGGCCCCTCTCCTCTCCTCTCCTCTCCATCCATCCATCCATCTCCTACACGGCTGGAAGCCCAAACTCCACCTACCAACCCTCCTCACCTGCTCCCTCCAGGACCAGCCACCTCGAGGTGGACACAGACACTCTTTATTTAGGCTCTGCTAATTACCTGCAGAGCCAGCATCTCATTATCAAGTGCAGCAGACACTTAGACCTGTATTATTTTCAACACACTGTGGCTTTGCTGATGGGACCCAACCTGGGAGACCTTTATTCAGCTGCTGCTGCTCTGGATGGAGGAGGTGACCCCTTGTGCTGCAGCATTAAATCACTTCTCCGATTTCATAGCTATAAAATAACAGAAATATTTTATAGCTATAAGTTATAGACCAAAAAAATGACCACAAAGCAGAAAATTATTATTGGAGGATAAAAAATAATCAGATTAATTGCTTCCTGATCACTGTGCACAAAGATCAGGAGAGGAGACACATTTTATTGAGCTTATTCCTTCCATACTCCCACATAAAATTTGGGTTTATCTTTTAATTGATCTGCAGTGCATTTACATATAAATCTGGACATTTGAGTTCAGGAAGATCGCTTTAAATGAGCCACAGAGGAGATACAAGTTGGGGTCTTAAGATGAGTTTTAAGGTTCACTTGAAGAGAAAGGCACAGGCTGCAGTGTCCGTAGTGCTCAGACCTCCCCCCTCTAATTAATCAGACTTTTCTTTTAATTTCTGCCATTCTAGGAGGAAGGAAATTCTGAGTTAAGAGATATTTACTGGTAAAAGCTGACACAGGCTCGTGCTGCCTGCTGAGTGTGCCCGTCCTGTGCAGGCTGCTGCTGAAATGAAGTGAAATACAGCAAAAAGGGGACAGGGAACAGCTGCTGAGGCTTATAAAGATATTTCATGGCAAGGTACAATACACTTTTATGGCCCAAGGTACAGTAAAATTATGATTCATTACCAGTTAGTTAAATCTGGGGAGGACATGGAGGTGATTTTAAAACGGTGCAAGTTCTGTGTTGGGTGTAACTGGATGAGGAGAAGACAGATGAGATGGAACAAGCTTGGACTGGAGCTCCACAATCAGAGGGAACCCCCCGTTGCCAGCTCAGGGAGAGGGGAACCCAGGGCCTGGGGCCACCAGTGCAGACCCCAGGCTGCAGGACCCAAGCTCAGTGCCATCCAGGGGCAGGTGGTATTAGTGAGTTTGCCCAAGAAATGACTGAAAGTGATGAAAACCTCAGGGCTCATCCCACCACTTTGGGTTGGGAAGGGCCGTGGGACAGCAGCACATCCCTCCCTCCATCCCAGCATCCCTCCTGGAGCACCAGGAGCACCCTCTGGGGCTGCAGCTGAGTTCCTGGGGGCAGCAATTCCAGCAGCAAGCCTGACAAACTCATTTAAGGCAGGGGAGGTGGAGACAGAGGGCTCCTTTTTTTTTAATTTCAACGAGCTGCCTTTGAAGCCATGAAATGCCCCCTCCAGCTCGGAGGGCTCTGTGTTCCCAGGGATCAGCCCCGACCCTGGCGCTTGCTCCTTCAGCTCATGTGAGCTATCAAAAGACTCCAGAGCTGAACCATGCACTGCAAAGCTTTTGGGGCTGCTCTTTTCTTTAGCAGAGGTCATTTGTTTCATTATTTTCATGCCAAAGATGCTCAATGGACCGACACCCACACACACTTTCCTTTAAATATTTATGCAAACGTTAAAATAAATACTGGGGCTGCTTTCCAGGAGCTTGTGTGAGAAGCAGGAGCTCCAGGTGGAGTTGTACTCAGGTTTGTCCTGCCCCACACCCCTGTGCCCACCCCCAGGGCCAGGGCTGGTACCCATCTCCCATTCCTGGGGCAGGCAGAGGTCCATGGGTTTGGCTACAACACCTCACAGGCTCTTAGGAAAGTCACAGAATCAATCATTTAGGTTGGAAAATACCTTTAAGATCATCCAAGTGTTGAGCAAGTTCTTGGGCTCGGGAGCAGGAACCTGCCTGTGCCCTCCAGCTTTGGGCACCACGGCCAATGTGGTTTCCTCAGGGAACATCTCCTGCTCCACCAGCCATGGGCAAGTGGCCCTGGGGACAGGGAAGGGACCCTGCCACCAGCTCAGGGGGACCCTGCCACCAGCTCAG
>NW_008609293.1:15066-16524 GCF_000691845.1 Merops nubicus
CGTTTGTGCCCTTTGGGAGGATGTTAAAGTCTTGTTCAGTCCGAAGCACTTCCCACCTAGCACTGACTGAAGTTCTCTAAATTACTGGGTAACGCTGCAAAATGTTTTATTCATAACTCATTTCATGCCTGGCACTCGCTTCTCTTTTGGTACTTATTTAATACACATTTAATTTAACTTATTTGAAAGAGCTAACATATTTTCTAATTACCTGAAGTACTTGGTTTCCATGTTGTTCATAATTTCTATGTTTTTTTTTCAGCTATTAAGGGCTCAGATGCCAACAAAGTAACTTGTTTAGAGGGGCTGGGCACCCCTCCCACCTCTGTGGTGAGCAAGGTTCTCCACCACCAGATGGCCAAAGGTCCCTTCCAGCCCAGACATTCTATGATTCTCTGACCCCAGAGCATTCAGCTGCAGGTCCTGGGGTGGCTGGGGACCCCCATCCCTCTGCCCCCACAGGCAGCAGCAAAGACACACCAGCCACTGGGGCCCCCAGCCACCTGCGGCCACGGGATGGAAGGGGCCAGCCCAGGCACCTGGCCCCAGCATCTCCTCTAGCTCCCGTATTTTGTATCCACCACATGGCATTTCATGGAAAGACAGCTAAATTTATTCCCTGCTGCTGCTTTGTTGAATAACTCCACAATTCCTGTGGCAGTTTCATGACTTCTGACGTGTGCTGGCACTTTTTTTGCTGGGGTTTAAGAATTTCATGTGCTATTAAAATGTTAAAGATGGGGAAGATGGAGTCCAAACCAAAAAGCAGGCACGTGGTGTGGCTTATCCTTAGCTGGGAAAGTAAAAATACAAAAAAAAAAAAGGGAAAAGCCCCAAATGCCCCAAGCTCAGGGGAATCAAGGACTGCACGAGCATCTCGTGGGGAGCTCAGCTCTTCACCCCCTCTTTGCTCCCCGTGAGGATCCTCTGCACATCCCAGAGCTGCTCCCTGGTGTAGACACTCTTCCCATTAGCTGCTGTGCACAGGGCCAGCAGTATATTACTCCAGATTTATTCTGAAGTAACTTTGTTAAGGAGAATTCTATGAGATAAAAATGGAGTCATCCAGTAATAAATCTGGGCTGCCTCTTCTTCTCCTCATACATCTCCCAAGTGTATGCCCAGATTTGCTCAGGCATTTGTTTTCTGTCCTTGCTTCAAAGTACTTATTGCTGTACTAAAAAAATAAAAAAAAAAAAAAAAGAGATATATTTTCAGTAAATACATTTATATAAAAAAAATAAAAATTAATGTATTCCTGGAACAAAGACACCCGTCAAGAAAATAATCACCTGTTATCAACCAGATAGAATTTTGTGGAAAAATACATCCAGGGTGTTGGGAAATCTGACTCATATTCTCAAATATCATCCTCTCCTTGCAAATCACTGTCATAACACTATTGTCATGGCAATCTTCAGCAGATGCAGTGTTTGCAGGTTCCCTCCCTCAGCGGGC
>NW_008609294.1:0-962 GCF_000691845.1 Merops nubicus
TTGGTGTCACCTGCAAACTGAGGGTGCCTCAATCCCCTCAGCCAGATCTTTGATATCAAAGAGCCCAGTACTGAGCCCTGGGGAACACAGAGAGGTCCCCGTGATCACGTCCCACCCGGGCTTGGGGAGGCAGACTCCTAGCAGATCCCACCACAACTAACCTGCAGCGTCTCTTTGAGCTGCTTTGTGGGCAATTCTCACATCTGGGCTCCTCTCTCCCAACTCGGGCAGCTCCCCCTTGCCTGTCACCTCCTCCTCCTCCTCCCCAGGTACATGATCAGACGCTCCCTGGAGCAGCACGGGCTGCCCTGGGCCGTCATCTCCATCCCCGTCAACGTCACCAGCATCCCCACCTACGAGATGATGCAGCCCCCGTGGACCTTCTGGTAGCAGCAGGAGGCTGAAACCCATCGAGGACTTCTCAACGGATCCCAGGAGCTCACTCCAGGACCAGGTCTGAGGAAAGGATCCCAAGGTGCTGCAGAGATCCCACCACCCAGGGCTTCAGCAACGGGGGAGCTCCTTCTGCCGCCGCTGGCGCGCGGCGGAGGGACAGACACCGGAGCCAGGGTGGGGGCTGTGGGCCTGGCACCCAGACCCTCTGCAGGGACTTTCTGGGAGGGAGGTGGTGGCCCACAGCAGGCCAGCACCTCCCCGAGAAACAGCTGAACGAGGCCACTGCTCGCTGGTAATTTGGAGGGATGCAGGCTCGAGAGGACGTGGTCCAACAGGGAGGGGAGGGAGAGCGAGACCCGGGCGTGGTCTGTGCCAGCCCCAACGCCTCTGGGGTTTTCTCTGAGCTAATGAACAAGTTTTAGAGACGTGGATGTTTCTCTTTCTTCACCAGTCGTGACCAATCTCAGCCCCTAATGGTGTTTTTTTTTTTCCAGGAAACTTCCCAAGGTGCTTCCTGCAGCCAGGGCAAGGCTCAGGGTGTGGGTTGGGTGGGAAGGGACCTTTCA
>NW_008609295.1:0-339 GCF_000691845.1 Merops nubicus
CATGACCCTCATGCTGGATCAGGCCCCCCACAGCCCCTGGTACAGGATCGGGCCCTCCACAGCACACTCCCCCCAAGAACAGGATCAGCCCCCATGTCCCCCAGCGCAGGGTAAGGGACCCACACCCCGGTGCAGGATTAGGCTCCCGTGCCCCTGGGTGCAGGATGAGGCCCATGGCTCAGATCCCCTCTTGCCATCTTGTGGCTAGCAAGGGAACACCAGCAGCACCCGTGCAGGATTGGGCCAGCTCTGCTCAAGGAGACCATCCTTCATGTGTGGGCAGGGGGAAGTCGCTGTGGGGTGAAGGGGGCCACCGGAGCAACAAACCCCCTGCCCCAC
>NW_008609295.1:582-804 GCF_000691845.1 Merops nubicus
CACCCATCCCTCCACCCGGGGCTGGGGCTCAGAGCTCTGTTCGAGGACACAGCGATGGGGGCACGGGGGTTGTCCCAGGGGCTGCAGCAAGGTTCGGGTGGGTACCAGCCCCGGGGGTCACAAACAGGCGGCGGAGGCTGGCGCAAAGCACGGGGGAAGGTCTTTAATCGCCCGCTCCATCACGGCCCCCTGGGGCTCCGGGGCAGCCCTGGCCATGCCCCC
>NW_008609296.1:0-1243 GCF_000691845.1 Merops nubicus
CCAAGCCATCACTCCCAGGACGTGAGGGGGTCTCGATGTCCTTTCCTTTGCAAAGGGAACCCCAGACCTCCTGGGGGGCTGGGGAGCCCCAGGCTCTGCCCTCCACGCTGCCAGCCCCACGCACCTAGCCAGTGCTCTCCAGTCAGCTTCCCGAAGCCGTCCCGGTAGGCTTCCCAGCCACGGAAGAAGTTCACGGTGCCGTCCTCCCGCCGCTGGAACACCTGGGGAGACACCCGGGGTGTCAGCTGGGGCTGCTCTGAGCCTGGCACCACGGGCAGCCCCCCTGCTCCTGCCCATTCCTCCCCCCGCTGCCTGACCCTGCCTCATTAGACACGGGCACAAATTAAACCCTTTCCACTCAGTAATTACGTGGGGACACCGGGAGCAGGTCCCCAGGGAAATGTCGGATCATTATCTGCCAGCTCCCAGGGATGGGTGAGTCGGTTCAGATAAAATCCTTCACCAGATCCTCCTCCTGGAAACAGGAGTAGGGCTTGGGGAAGTCACCGTGTGTCCCTGCAGGAAGGTGGCCGGTGCCCTGGGAGGGGTGGGTACCCTCAAAACAGCCTGGACTCTGCCTCTGTATGTGGGAGCAGAGCTAAGGATGGATGGAAGGATGGATGGATGGACGGACGGACGGACAGTGTAGTTTGAGGTCTGTCCCTGCAGCACGTGCTGCCCAGGTCAGCCCAAGCCAGCCTGCAAACCCAGTACTGTGCAAATCTGAGCAGCTTATTTCCCCCTCCTGGGTCCCCACTCTCCCCCATTATCTGGCATTGTTCCTGCGATGGCCTCGTTGGTCTCCCAGAGAAATTAACTGTGGGGCAGTGACCACCCCCACCCCAGCAGAGCCCCCGGATCCTGGCCAGATCCCCGGGACTCAGCCCAGCTTTTCTCCTCGGAGCCTTTCCCTTTGCCTCTCCCATCTGCTCACAGGCATATCGTGCCTTCTGCGTTTCATCCCCTTTTATCTATAGTTTTGGGTTTGATTTATTGACAGTGATCCATAAAATGCTGCTCTGTGTCCGACCATTTGAACTTAATTAAGCTTCCAGCCCTGGATTAATTGCAGTAAACTTGGCTGAGCCACCCTGTCCGATTGCCACCAAGCGCCATGCTCCCGGGGCGGGTGCTGGGTGATTTAGGAAGAGCCAAGGGGTCAGAGCACCTTGTCTTTGGGGCTGAGCTGTGGTGCTGAGCCCATCCCAGCACCCCAGGCTCGGCAACGGCGCCGAGCCCCAGC
>NW_008609296.1:1267-1590 GCF_000691845.1 Merops nubicus
TGCCGCAGGGGTCCTCCTGGCAGCCTCCCCAAAGCTGCTCCTGCTCCCCTGCCCGTGCAGGGCTTCACCCCAGCATGCAGAGGAGACCCAGCTCTGGAGCTTCGTGCCAGTTTGCCCTTCACAGAGAAGCACTTTTGGGGCCGGGATGCCAGTGCGGGCTGCGGCACGCTCCTTGGCGTGGCACGGCTCTGATCCTGCTGTACTTACCTTCTAGAATTAGACCCTTAATTTTTATCCCTGTGTTGAGCACTTGAGAAGCTGCGGTTAAGCCCGTTTAAAGGGGCTTTCTTCGGGCTTGCTGGGAGCAGGGGGTGGCGTGGCTG
>NW_008609296.1:2193-2448 GCF_000691845.1 Merops nubicus
CGGTACCGGGGTGCCAGTGACCCGCAGGCTTTCTGCTGAGCTCCCAGCCCAGCCCTGCTGCTCTTCCCCTCCTCATCAAATATGCATCACCCCCTCTTAAGCAAAAAGGATTTCCTTCCTTCTTTAAAGGCAAGGCTGAAATATTTATCTCCCCGGCGCTCTGCCCGCCCTGGTCACGCTGAGCTCGTGGGGCAGGGACAGGATCCTGCAAAGGCACCAACCCGGAAAAATGGGTTAAAACTGGAGTAAAGCAGG
>NW_008609296.1:2511-2915 GCF_000691845.1 Merops nubicus
AACCCCCCCCTGGTGGCGCAGAAGCTCAAGCCACGGAGAAGAAAGCCCGAGAATGTTTTGGGAGCCTGCCCCCGGGAAGCGCCCATCCCCTGGGGGGGTTGTGGGCACCACGGCTGGCAGCACCGCCCGCCCTGGCACCCACCTGCTCCTGCCTGTCCCCACCAGCACCAGGGTCTCTCCCCGCTCAGGGGGACACACAGATCCATCTCTCAGAAGCAGCTCAGCCTGCCCGCTGCCCTCACCTCACCCCCCAACATGGGACAGCGTGGGGCCCCTCCGGCGGGTGACAGGGGGGCTGGGGGAAGCTGTGCCCACCAGCAGCCCTGGCATGGCAGGGGGCCGAGAAGCTGGGAGCTGGCACTGAAAGTCAACACCGCCCTCCTCCTGCCCACACAGCCTTTTCT
>NW_008609296.1:3112-7311 GCF_000691845.1 Merops nubicus
AAGAGGCAACTTTTTCAGGCCTCCTGGGACCTGGAGCCTCCCCCGTCCTCCATCACCCCATTACTACTTTAATAAAGTGCCAGAGGTGAGTGTCCAAGGAGGGGGGGTCAGGTTCAGGATGGGCAGTTACACGACTGCAACCTGGCCAGGGGACAGGGTGACACCACAGATGACACCATGGGGATGGGGAGGTGACAAGCAGCACCTGCTGAGTGGCCTTGGCCAGATTTCTCCTCTCTGGGGCACTGGGGTGACTTCCCCTTGCCCTGCTCCCTGTAGTCTCTAAGCCATCCATACAGGCTGAGGCTTAGCTCAGCAATGGGCAGTTACACGACTGCAACCTGGCCAGGGGACAGGGTGACACCACAGATGACACCATGGGGATGGGGAGGTGACAAGCAGCACCTGCTGAGTGGCCTTGGCCAGATTTCTCCTCTCTGGGGCACTGGGGTGACTTCCCCTTGCCCTGCTCCCTGTAGTCTCTAAGCCATCCATACAGGCTGAGGCTTAGCTCAGCAGCTCCCAAGCTTCCAAGTCAAAATTGATTCAGCTGCTGCCATTGCTTCCACCCACATGCAAATAAGCCCAAATGTCAGGAGTAATCACTCTAAAGGAGGAGGGAATTTTCCCAGGCTCTGCACCACAGCGCCCAGCTGTGCCATGGCTTACCTGGAGTGAGCCAGTTCCCCAGAGACCCCCCGGCCCCCCCAGCCCCACAGGAGATAGCTGAGATACCCCCAGGGGACTGGAGGCATGTTTGGGAGCCTCTGCTGCAGAACAGCCCTGAGAAATGGGAGCCTGGGCTGAGCACCCTTGGCCCTGCTCTGGATGTGCCCATCTCCAGAACGCTGAAATACGGCCCCCGGTTTGGCCGTGGTGCTGCCAGGCTGTGGTGCTGCACCGTGCCAGCCCCCCTGCCACATCCCACCGTGCTCCAGGGTGTAAAATCATTTGCTTCGCCCCCTCCCCAGCCCAGGCAGAGCTCTCCCGGCTGCAGCAGCTTTAAATAAGCCTCTGAGTGTCTCGCTAATCACCTTGGGCTGCTCTTCAGGCAGCACTCAGCAGGGCTGGGGCTGGTGGAGGCTGTTGCAGACTCTGCACAGGGCTTGCAAGGACCCTCCCCACCCTGGGGGAGGTGGTTCCCCCTTTTCCCTCTGGGAGCCCCCCAGGAGCTGGGGTCCCCTGGTGCTGCGCCATGCCTCAGTTTCCCCACAGGAGCTGCTGGTACCAACCTTTGTGTGACAGGTCACTCCTGCCTGGGGTGGGCTCTGGGCAGACCGAGGCCGAAGGCTCATCAGCCCCCCGAGGGCAGGGGGGCTAAGCTCCCTCCTGGCACTGCTCAAAGCTGCTTAGGGGAATCAGATCGTGGGGATTTGTTCCCTAGAGTGTCCAGCTGGAGGGGTGCTGGCCAGCTTGGCTCACCCAGCATGTCCTCGGGGCAGAGGCTGCTGCCCACCCCTCCTGGTGAGTGTCCCCCACACCTCCCTAGGACCCCTCGCTGCCCTGCCAGCACCCCGAGCGATGCTCTCCTGAGTAGGGGCTGCTTGCACCCCTTGGGCAAGGGGGGTCTCCAGGCTTGGGGCTGCCAGTGCCCTGTCCCTCCCTGCTCCCTGCCCCCGTGACTGTGATTTCGGGGCCATCGCAGCCGCTGTGGCAAAGCGAATCAGACAGGGCTGCCAGGAGAGAGTAGAGAGTGAATCAGCGTGGCACTGGAGGTGCCCCGGGCACCCCATGTCAGACAAGGCAAAACAGGCTGGGTGAGGGGCCCATCCTGAGCCTCAGCACCACCTCACCGGCACCACGAGGACAAGGCAAAGCGCAGCCACCCACCCTGTGGCACAACGGCAGCTACCCCATGCCCCGGCCGGGGACCATCCCCACCGAGAAGGACAAACCCCAGCCCTCGCATCCAGGTCCCGCAGCTACCCCATGCCCAGGCCGGGCACCATCCCCATCGAGAAGGACAAACCCCAGCCGTGGCATCCAGGTCCCTGCCTGGAACCCCCCTCCGGGCACAGCCAAGCTCCCCAAGCTCACCGTCCAGCCGCCCCCGTCGGTCGTCATGTCGCAGTAGACCTGGAAGCCGGAGGGGTAGTGTGTGGGGAAGATGGAGTAAATCCCATCCTCTTGCTGCCCGCTCGTGTAGATGTCAAAGCAGTCCCGGGGCCGGGAGCCTGCGGCGTGGCATTGGGACGGGGTGGGATGGGAGGAAAGCTCGTTAATTACTGATCTCATTTCATGTCTTGCCATTTCTTTCAGGCTCTCAACCTTGCTGCTGGCTCTAGCTGGCAGCTCGACGCTGCCTTGCTCTTTCTCTGCTTTCTCCGCCAGTGCTCAGGGCGAGCGGTGCCCAGGGGGACGCAGCCACCGCGGGGACCCCCCCTGGCATCACCAAGGACTGACACCGTGTCCCCATGTGCTGGCAAGGGCAGGCTGGGGCCCGGCTGGGGACGAGGCAGCTGATGCCAGGCGGCAGCCGCAGGCAGGGGGTGGGGACGTGCTGACAGCCCCCCTACAAAAAAAAACTGACAGCCCCAGTACAGCCTTACTCAGCTTCACCTCAGCCCAGCGGTGCTGAACGTGGCTGCTGGTGCCAAGCCCCGAGCTGTCTTCTGCTCTGGGGTGCAGGTGAGCGCTCGCTTTTGGCTCTGCCCCTGCCCCAGCTGTGGCTGCGTGGGGAACGGGTTGGTCTGTGGGAGTGAAAAGTGCCTTTTGTGCAGGCTTTGCAGGCGGGCTTATAGACGTTGGGGGTGCAGGGTGAGAAACGCCCCTTCTAGGATACAACCTTCCATCTTTCTCCTGTCCCATCTCCCTGCCAGCCCCACACTGTCTTAAATCCCTTCTCCAGGGTGGTTTCACCCGTCTCAGGAGGTTTCCTCCCTCTCCTCTTAGGCTGCAGGGAGCAGCCCCGGGCACATCCCTCTCCCCCAGGGCAGGGACACCGTCTCACCGTTGGAGCAGCCCCGGGGCCGTGCTCCCCTGGCCGGCGCTCGCTGCAGGTCGGCCTTGAGCCGGGGCCGGGCACCACCACGATCCTTCTGCAGCGTGTCCAGGACGTCGCTGACGGAGCTCACCAGCCGAGCCATGTTGGTCTGGCTCTCCGAGAGCAGCTGTGGGCAGGGGACACACAGAATTGTGGTAAAATATACACAAACCCCTTCCATCCCCCAGCCCCGTGAGGATGCTCTGCCTGCTCCCATGCTCGCCAGGCACCTGCAGGCAGTGACACTCCCTGCCAGAGTACAGGCTGGTGGGGACAGATAGGGACATAAAAGCCACAGCAGATCTCATATGGCATCCCTGGTGCTTTTTGGCCTGGGGTCAGGGTCCTGACACTGCATATTGCCACTGGGGCTGAGAAAGTCCCAAATGGGTGCGTTGGTGCCACCGCCCAATCGGATAAAGAGCATCTCTGGGCAGGGAAGGGGATCATGGAGGTGGCAGGAATAGCTGTGTCCTGAGACAGCCGCCAGCTCTCCGCTGTACCCCGAGGGGACCCCCCGGGCTGGGCGAGTGACAAGGACTGGCTGTGGCAGAGCAGCAGGATGGGGAGCAGAGGGAAGCAGCAAGGACCGAGCAGCTCCAGCTGAAGGGAGCTGAGCACCAGGAGGGATGGGCACAGAGCTGAGCATCCAGCTGTGCCCCAGGTCTTCCTACAATGCCCGGCAGACCCGCGGCGTGCCCACGTAAGCATTTCAACACAGCTCATCAGCTGGGAAATTTTTGGACTGTAAATAAGGGGAGACTGATTGCTGCATGAACCACCCTTGGGATGATCCTGTGCTGTGCTCAGCTCTGGTCGGAGACCCCAGACTGGACCCAGAGCCAGGAGACCTGCAACACGGGAGGCTGTACACCCAGCACACCGGCACCAGGGCAGTTTGGCAGCAAGATGCAGGCAGCTGAAGAGCTGGAGCTGAAGTTGTGCTTCCTAATTGGCAGGTCCCAAGCCTTAAACCTCAGCTACTTCTGCTGGAGATCTCCCCTGGATACCATGGGTGGTGATTGCAAGCAGCCAAGCCCCCAGGGACATGGGGACACGGGGGGTTCTGTCCCCGAGGAGCACGGTGTGGCACTGCCAGCCCCAGCTCACCTGGATGAGCCTGCCCTGCTCTCCCTGCAGGGCGCTGAGCTCCTGCCCCATGGCGCCGTGCCCCTTCTTGAGGGCGTCGCAGTCGGCGCGCAGCTGCGCGGCCTGC